>NC_041233.1:89511521-89542192 GCF_002837175.3 Physeter macrocephalus
AGTTTTCTTTTTTTGTGACATCTTTGTGTGGTTTTGGTATCAGGGTGATGGTGGCCTCATAGAATGAGTTGGGGAGTGTTCTTCCCTCTGCTATATTTTGGAAGTGTTTGAGAAGGATAAGTGTTAGCTCTTCTCTAAATGTTTGACAGAATTCGCCCGTGAAGCCATCTGGTCCTGGGCTTTTGTTTGTTGGAAGATTTTTAACCACAGTCTCAATTTTAGTGCTTGTGATTGGTCTGTTTATATTTTCTATTTCTTCCTGGTTCAGTCTCAGAAGGTTGTGCTTTTCTCAGAATTTGTCCATTTCTTCCAGGTTGTCCATTTTATTGGCATATAGTTGTTTCTAGTATCTCTCATGATCTTTTGCATTTCTGCAGTGTCAGTTGTTACTACTTTTTCATTTCTAATTCTGTTGATTTGAGTCTTCTCCCTTTTTTTCTTGATGAGTCTGGCTAGTGGTTTATCAATTTTGTCTATCTTCTCAAAAAAACAGCTTTTAGTTGTACTGATCTCTGCTATCGTTTCCTTCATTTCTTTTTCATTTATTTCTGACCTGATCTTTATGATTTCTTTCCTTCTGCTAACTTTGGGGTTTTTTTTGTTCTCCTTTCTCTAATTGCTTTAGGTGTAAGGTTAGATTGTTTGAGATTTTTCTGCTTTAGGTAGGATTGTATTCCTATAAACTTCCCTCTTAGAACTGCTTTTGCAGCATCCCATAGGTTTTGGTTCATCGTGTTTTCATTGTCATTTGTTTCTAGGTATTTTTTTATTTCCTCTTTGATTTCCTCAGTGATCTCTTGGTTATTTAGTAGCGTATTGTTTAGCCTCCATGTGTTTGTATTTTTTACAGTTTCCTGTAATTGATATCTAGTCTTACAGTGTTGTGGTCAGAAAAGATACTTGATATGATTTCAATTTTCTTAAATTTACCAAGGCTTGATTTGTGACCCAAGATATGATCTATCCTGGATAATGTTCCATGAGCACTTGAGAAGAAAGTGTATTCTGTTGTTTTGGGATGGAATGTCCTATAAATATCAGTTAACTCCATCTTGTTTAAAGTGTCATTTAAAGTTTGTTTCCTTATTTATTTTCATTTTGGATGATCTGTCCATTGGTGAAAGTGGGGTGTTAAAGTCCCCTACTATTATTGTGTTACTGTCGATTTCCCCTTTTATGGCTGTTAGTGTTTGCCATATATATTGAGGTGCTCCTATGATGGGTGCATAAATATTTACAATTGTTGTATCTTCTTTCTGGATTGATTCCTTTATCATTATGTAGTGTCCTTCTTTGTCTCTTGTAATAGTCTTTATTTTAAAGTCCATTTTGTCTGATATGAGAATTGCTACTCCAGCTTTCTTTTGATTTCCATTTATATGGAATACCTTTTTTCATCCCCTCATGTTCAGTCTGTGTGTGTCCCTAGGTCTGAAGTGGGTCTCTTTTAGACAGCATATATATATGGGTCTTGTTTTTGTATCCATTCAGCCAGTCTATGTCTTTTGGTTGGAGCATTTTAATCCATTTACATTTAAGGTAATTCTCTATACGTATATTCCTATTACCATTGTCTTAATTGTTTTCAGTTTGTTTTTGTAGGTCTTTTCCTTCTCTTGTGTTTCTTGCCTAGAGAAGTTCCTTTAGCATTTGTTGTAAAGCTGGTTTGGTGGTGCTGAATTTTCTTAGCTTTTGATTGTCTTTAAAGGTTTTAATTTCTCCATCAAATCTGAATGAGATCTTTGCTGGGTAGAGTAATCTTGGTTGTAGGTTTTTCCCTTTCATCACTTTAAATATGTCCTGCCACTCCCTTCTCGCTTGCAGAATTTCTGCTGAAAGATGAGCTGTTAACCTTATGGGGATTCCCTTGTATGTTATTTGTTGCTTGTCCCTTGCTGCTTTTAATATTTTTTTCTTTGTATTTAATTGTTGATAGTTTGATTAATACATGTCTTGGCATGTTTCTCCTTGGATTTTTCCCGTATGGGACTCTCTGCCTTTCCTGGACTTGATTGACAACTTCCTTTCCCATGTTGTGGAAGTTTTCAACTATAATCTCTTCAAATATTTTCTCAGACCCTTTCTTTTTCTCTTCTTCTCCTGGGACCCATATAATTCGATTGTTGGTGCATTTAATGTTGTCCCAGAGGTCTCTGAAACTGCCGTCAATTCTTTTCCTTCTTTTTCCTTTATTCTGCTCTGTGGTAATTATTTCCACTATTTTATCTTCTAGGTCACTTATCCGGTCTTCTGCCTCAGTTATTCTGCTATTGATTCCTTCTAGAGAATTTTAAATTTTATTTATTGTGCTGTTCATCATTGTTTATTTGCTCTTTAGTTCTTCTAGGTCCTGTGAAATGTTTCTTGTATTTTCACCATTCTATTTCCAAGATTTTGGATCATCTTTACTATCATTACTCTGAATTATTTTTCAGGTAGACTTCCTATTTCCTCTTCATTTGTTTTGTCTGGTGGGGTTTTACCTTGCTCCTTCATCTGCTGCATATTTCTGTGTCTTCTCATTTTGTTTAACTTAGTGTGTTTGGGTCTCCTTTTCGCAGGCTGCAGGTTCGTAGTTCCCATTGTTTTTGGTTTGTTTCGCAGTGGGTGAAGTTGGTTCAGTGGGTTTTGTAGGCTTCCTGGTGGAGGGGACTGGTGCCTGTGTTCTGGTGGGAGGGGCTGGATTTTGTCTTTCTGGTGGGTAGGGCTGTCTGGTGGTGTGTTTTGGGCTTATCTGTGAACTTAGTATGATTTTAGGCAGCCTCTCTGCTAATGGGTGAGGTTGTGTTCCTGTCTTGCTAGTTGTTTGGCATGGGGCATCCAGCAGTGGAACTTGCTGGCCGTTGGGTGGAGCTGTGTCTTAGCATTGAGACGGAGATCTCTGGGAGAGCTCTCGCCGATTGATATTACATGGGACCAGGAGGTCTCTGGTGGTCCAATGTCCTGAATTCTGCTCTCCCACCTCAGAGGCTCAGGTTGACACCAAGCTGGAGCACCAAGACCCTGTCAGGCACATGGCCAGGTACGTGGGGATTTTCTTGCCTTTGGAGAAGTCTGAGGTCTTCTGCCAGCGTTCAGTAGGTTTCCTGTAGGAGGTGTTCCACATGTAGGTGTATTTTTTATGTATTTGTGGGGAGAAAGGTGATCTCCACGTCTTACTCCTCCTCCATCTTGAAGGTCCCCAGGTTGGTTAATTTTTAAAGTTACTATGAATATCAATAACTAATCCTATACTATGTCCAATAATGGGAAAGAAGAGGAGAGTGGCATCAGTAAGGTGGGAGAATAGGAGATTCCTGGCTGCGTACTCACACAGAACCAACTACCATGGATAAGAATACCTTTATGGGAGCCCAGGAATCCAACAAAAAGGTTCCAGTCCCCTTTTGGAGTAAAAACATCTGAGAGTAGATGCACTGAAGTGGGTAAGAACAACAGTTTCTCTTGACCCACATCACCCCTTCTCCAAGGTGGCCTGTGACTTCTCCAAGAGGAGAAAGTGAAAGTGATGTAAGGAGCCTGGTTTCCCCAGCCTTGTGAGACACTGGCCACGAGGCCCACTTTTGTCTTCCCCCACCCAGAACACTGAGCGGACTGGCAGTCTGGAGACACATAGGAGTAGGGAAAAGGGATGGGTGCTCACAGCAACAGTGTATGGATACATGGCAACCAGCCATGTATCCTAATAACTGGCTCGCAGGCTCCTGCAAGAGCCCTCCATATGAACCAATAGGATGCCTCACCTGAGGACACCCACAACTAGCCAGAGAACACCTACAGCACTCCACACACACCTGTATAGCCAGCACCCACACTCTCCAGCAGGTGGTGCACGTAAGCCTCCAATGGGGTGCAGAATGCTGCGGAGGACACATGGATATTAGCAGCTGGCTGGACTCTGCTGAACTGGGGGAAGGTGCACAACTTTGAACACTTCAGGGCACAGCCTTAAGGAAAATAAATAGGAGGCTTTCCACATTCATACTGGCTTTGCAAGACTGAGAGAAAGCATACAATCCTAAACTTTCCCACCATGAGGGAATAAGAGGAATGGAGTATACACACCCATAGAAAAGGTCTGAGAGACCCTCAGAACTCTAGCTGGGCTGACTGGTGCCTGACTTCTTTCTCTCCCAAGGCCAGTTACTAAACACTGGAGGAGATGACGACTTCTTCAAATGTGAAGACAGCAATGCAAGGCATCAAGGAACATAAAGAGTCAAGGAAACAAGACACCATCAAAGGACCAAAATATATCTCTGTGGAAGACCACAAAGAAATGAAGATGCACAAATTGCCTGACAAAAAAATTTTTAAATAATCCTCATAAGTTCAGTGAACTATAAAAGAGAATAGATAGGCAAATAAATAAAAATCAGGAAAACAATACATGAACAAAATGAGACAGCTAACAAAGAGAGAAAAATTTTTTTAAGAACCAAGTAAATTCTGGATCTGAAGAATGAAATGACTGAACTGAAAATTTTCATATAAAAAGCTGCAAAAGCACAGTTGATCAAGCAGAAGAAACAGTGAATTCAAAGACAATTATTTGAAATTATCCAGTTGGAAGAACAAAGAAGAAAAAAATAAATTCTATGGTATATATGGAACATTGTTGAAAGAAACAACCTATGCATATGGGAATCCCAGAAGGAGCAAAGAGAAAGGGCAGAAAGCTTACTTGATAAAGAAATACTGACAGAAGAGGAATGAAACTTATCACAGGGGAATCCACATAAGACTGTAAGACTACTCAGCAGAAACCTTGCGGTACAGAAAGTGGGAGGATATTTTCAAAGAAAAAAATCTGCCAACCAAGAATACTATACCTGGTAAAGCTGCCCTTCAGAAATGAAGAAGAGATAAGACTTTCCCAGAAAGACAAATGCTGAGGAAGTTCATCACCACTAGACCTGTCTTACCAAAAAAAAAAAAAGCCTCTTTAAAGAAGGTTCTTCAAGTCAAAATGAAAAGATGCCAAATAGCATCATGAAAACATATGAAAGGGTAAAAACCACTGGCAAAAGTAAGTATTCAATAATATTCAGATACTCTAATACTATACATAATGTGGTGGTATGTAAATTACTTTTAACTCTGATATAAAAGTTAAAAGACAAAAGCATTATATAACTGTAGCTGCAACAATTTGTTCATGGATACACAATATTTTTAAATGTTAAAATATGACTAATAGCATGAAATGTGGGGGGAGAGAAGTAAAAGCTTAGAGTTTTTATATGAAATTGAAGATATTATCAGCTTAAATAGGCTGTTATGACTATAAAATGTTTTGTGTAAGCCTGTGAAAATCACAAAGAAAATACTTTTAGTCAAAACACAAAATATAAAGAGAAATGAATCAAAGCATACCACCACAAAAAAAAATCACAAAGTAAGACAGTGAGAGAGGAAAAATGGGACAAAAGAACTACAAAACAAACAGAAAACAACACTGTGGCAATAGCAAATCCTTCCTTATCAATAATTACTTTGAAAGTAAATGAATTATATTCAACAATCAAAAGATATAGAGTAGATGAATGAGTAAAAACAAAACTCAACTATATGCTGCCTATAAGAAACTCATTTAAGCCTTCAGGATACACATAAACTGAAAGTGAAGGGATGGAAAAAAGTAGTTCATGCAAATGGCAATCAGAGAGAGCAGGGAGGCCACATTTATATCAGATAACATAGACTTTAAGACTTTAAATAAACAATATTTATAGCAATTATAAATACATATGCACCCAACCTTAGAATACCTAAATATACAAAGCGAACATTAACAGAACTGAAGAAACAGTCACAAATACAGTAATAATAATAGGTGACTTCATTACCACACTTTCAATATTGGTTAGATCATCCATAACAGAAAAATCCATAAGAAAACAATGGACTTGAACAACATTATAGACCTAATGGACCTAACAAACATATACAGAATGTTCCATCCAATAGCAGCAGAATATATATTCTCCTCAAGTGCACATAGAACATTCTCCAAGATACAGCATAGGCCAAAAACAAGTCCTAACAAATTTAAAAAGACTGAAATCATATCAAGCATCTTTTCCATCCACAATGAAAGAAAACTTGAAAATTCACAAATTTATGAAAATTAAACAATACACTACTGAATAAAAAAATGTGTCAACATAGAAATTAAAAGGAAGCAAAAATATTTTGAGAAAATGAAAAATGGAAATAACAACATTCCAAAACCCAAGGGATGCAGGAAATTTACTTCTGAGTGGAACTTTCATAATAATAAACACCTATATTCAAAAAATGATCTCAGACAAACAACCTACCTAACACTTCAAGGAACTAGAAAAAGAAGAACTAACTAAGCTCAAAGTTAGCAGAAGGAAGGTAATATATATTAGAGCAGAAATAAGTGAAATAGAGATTTGAAAAACAATTTTAAAAAGTGACAAAAACTAAGAGCTGGGTTTTTGAAAAGATAAAATTGGCAAACTTTTAGCTAGGCTAACTGAGAAAAAAAAGGAAACAATTCATATAAATTATAAATGAAAGAGGTGGCATTATAACAGATAGCACAGAAATACAAGGGATTATAAGAGACTACAATTATAAACTAGAAGAAACCTAGAAATGATCTTCCAAGATTGAATCATGAAGAAATAGGAAATCTGAACAAATCAGTAATGAGCAAAGAGATTGAGTCAGTTATCAAAAACCTCCCAAAAAAGAAAAGCCCAGGATCAGATGGCTTCACAGTTGAACTCTACCAAACATTTAAGGAAAAATTAAGGTCAATCCTTCTTAATCTCTTCCAAAAAATTGAAGAAGAAAAAACACTTTCAAACTTATTTTACAAGGCCAGAATTACCCTCAGGCCAAAGTCAGACAAAGACACCACAAGAAAAGAAAACTATATGCCAATGTAGTTTTGACCTGATAAACAGCCTGATGAACAGAGATGCAAAAATCCTCAACAAAATACTAGCAAACCAAGTTCAATGGCACATTAAAATGTTCATACACCATCGTCAAATGAGATTTAGCCCTAGGATGCAAGGATGGTTGAACATACCCAAGTCAATAAATGCAATACACTACATTAACAGAATTAAGGATAAAAATAACATGATCATCTCAACAGATACAGCAAAAGCATTTGCCAAAATTTAATATATTTTCATGATGAAAATCTATCAACTTAGCTATAGGAAGGAATGCACCTCAACATAATAAAGGCCATATAAGACAATCCCATAGCTAACAAGTCAAGGATGCCCTCTCTCACTACTCCTGTTCAACTTAGTACTGGAAGTCCTAGCCAGAGCAATGAAGCAAGAAATAAAAGACATCCAAATTGGAAGGAAAAAAGTCAAATTGTCTCTGTTTGCAGATGACATTATGCTATATATAGAAAAGGTTAAAGACTTCACCAAAAAAACTGTTAAAAATAATAACTTAATTATTTAAAGTTGAAAGATACAAAATCAACATACAAAAATAGTTGTGTTTCTTTACAATAAAAATGAGCTACCTACCAAACAAATTAAGAAAAAATCCTATTTACAATAGCATCAAAAAGAAAAAGAATAAAATGCTTAGGAATAATTTTTATTAAGGATATAAAAGATCTGTACACTGAAAATTATAAAACATTGATGAAGGAAATCCATGATGAAAAACAAGTAAATGGAAAGATAGCCTTTGCTGATTTTTCTTTGTGTCCTTTGGCTTTAATAAATCATAGTCACAAGTAAGCTATATACTGAGTACTGTGAGTTCTCTACTGATTCATTAAACGTAGAGATACTACTGGGGACCTCCAAGAAAGGAAAAAATTGCCATCTTAACAATTCTGAGTCTTCCAATCCATTCACATGGAATATTCCAACTTCACTTAGATTTTTTCTTTTACTCAAAAATGTGTTAAGTGAATCTGTTTTGCATTTCTTTTACTAAGAGTATTCTTATGCTACTGTGAATGGAATTGTTTTTCTAATTTCATTTTCAGATTGTTCACTGCAATTACATAGAAATTCAATTCATTTTTGTATAGTGACTGTATCTTGTGACTTTTATAAACTCATTTGTTTTCAAAGCTATTTTTGATGAATTCTTTAGGATTATTACATACATGCAGGATCATGTCATCTGCAGAGAGAGGTGTACTTCCTCCCTCCAAACCGGACAACTTTTATTTCTTTTTCTTACCTGACTGTACTCTCTACAGTCTCTAGTACAGCATTTAATAGAGGTGATGAGAGCCTACACCTGCTTGCTCTGTGTCTGATTTTAGGGGGAAAGTACTCAGAATTTTGTTATTAATATGATGTTAGCTGTAGGTATTTCATAGATGACCTGTATCAGGTTAAGTTTCCCCCTATTTATAATTTGTGGATAATTTTATAAGTGAGTGGTTATTACATTTGTTATATCCTTTTACTGAATCTTTTGAGATGTTCATGTATTTTCTTTTCCTTTATTTGAATAATATGGTGTGCTACATTAATTAAACAAACTTGCATTACTGAAATAAATCCCTCTTGGTCATGGTGGCATTCTTTTCATGTTTCTGGATTCTGTTTGTAATTTTAAAAGGGTTTTTGCACTGACATTCATGACGAATATTGGTCTATAGTTTCCCTGTGAGGCTTTCATCTGGTTTGGTGTCAGGGTAATACTGTCCTTTAAAATGAGTTATTTTTCTTATTTATTTTTTAAAAATAAATTTACTTTATTTATTTATTTATTTTTGGCTGCGTTGGGTCTTTGTTGCTGCACGTGGGCTTTCTCTAGCTGCGGTAACTACTCTTTGTTGTGGAGCATGGGCTCTAGGTACACAGGCTTTAGTAGTTGTGGTACGCAGGCTCAGTAGTTGTGTCTCAGTAGTTGTGTCTCTAGAGCACAGGCTCAGTAGTTGTGGTGCACAGACTTAGTTGCTCCGCAGGATGTGGGATATTCCCAGACCAGTGCTAAAACCCATGTCTCCTGCATTGGCAGGTGGATTCTTAATCACTGAGCCACCAGGGAAGCCCTAAAATGAGTTTTAAAGTATCCCTTTCTCTTGGGCTTCCCTGGTGTTTTCTTTGTGTCCTTTGGCTTTAATAAATCATAGTCACAAGTAAGCTATATACTGAGTACTGTGAGTTCTCTACTGATTCATTAAACGTAGAGATACTACTGGGGACCTCCAAGAAAGGAAAAAATTGCCATCTTAACAATTCTGAGTCTTCCAATCCATTCACATGGAATATTCCAACTTCACTTAGATTTTTTCTTTTACTCAAAAATGTGTTAAGTGAATCTGTTTTGCATTTCTTTTACTAAGAGTATTCTTATGCTACTGTGAATGGAATTGTTTTTCTAATTTCATTTTCAGATTGTTCACTGCAATTACATAGAAATTCAATTCATTTTTGTATAGTGACTGTATCTTGTGACTTTTATAAACTCATTTGTTTTCAAAGCTATTTTTGATGAATTCTTTAGGATTATTACATACATGCAGGATCATGTCATCTGCAGAGAGAGGTGTACTTCCTCCCTCCAAACCGGACAACTTTTATTTCTTTTTCTTACCTGACTGTACTCTCTACAGTCTCTAGTACAGCATTTAATAGAGGTGATGAGAGCCTACACCTGCTTGCTCTGTGTCTGATTTTAGGGGGAAAGTACTCAGAATTTTGTTATTAATATGATGTTAGCTGTAGGTATTTCATAGATGACCTGTATCAGGTTAAGTTTCCCCCTATTTATAATTTGTGGATAATTTTATAAGTGAGTGGTTATTACATTTGTTATATCCTTTTACTGAATCTTTTGAGATGTTCATGTATTTTCTTTTCCTTTATTTGAATAATATGGTGTGCTACATTAATTAAACAAACTTGCATTACTGAAATAAATCCCTCTTGGTCATGGTGGCATTCTTTTCATGTTTCTGGATTCTGTTTGTAATTTTAAAAGGGTTTTTGCACTGACATTCATGACGAATATTGGTCTATAGTTTCCCTGTGAGGCTTTCATCTGGTTTGGTGTCAGGGTAATACTGTCCTTTAAAATGAGTTATTTTTCTTATTTATTTTTTAAAAATAAATTTACTTTATTTATTTATTTATTTTTGGCTGCGTTGGGTCTTTGTTGCTGCACGTGGGCTTTCTCTAGCTGCGGTAACTACTCTTTGTTGTGGAGCATGGGCTCTAGGTACACAGGCTTTAGTAGTTGTGGTACGCAGGCTCAGTAGTTGTGTCTCAGTAGTTGTGTCTCTAGAGCACAGGCTCAGTAGTTGTGGTGCACAGACTTAGTTGCTCCGCAGGATGTGGGATATTCCCAGACCAGTGCTAAAACCCATGTCTCCTGCATTGGCAGGTGGATTCTTAATCACTGAGCCACCAGGGAAGCCCTAAAATGAGTTTTAAAGTATCCCTTTCTCTTGGGCTTCCCTGGTGGAGCAGTGGTTGAGAGTCCGCCTGCTGATGCAGGGGACACAGGTTCGTGCCCCGGTCCGGGAAGATCCCACATGCTGCGGAGCGGCTGGGCGCATGAGCCATGGCTGCTGAGCCTACACGTCTGGAGCCTGTGCTCCACAACGGGAGAGGCCACAACAGTGGGAGGCCCGCGTACCACACACACAAAAAAAGTATCCCTTTCTCTTATATTTTCTGGGAGAGATTGTGGTGTATTGCTATTGTTTCTTCTTTAAATGTTTGATAATATTCACCAAGGAATCTAAATCTGGGCTTTAATTTGTGGAAAGATTTTAAAATAATCATCTTAAAGAACCTCGATGAAGAAATGTAAGACAACATAGGTAGAAGGGAAGCCAAATAAGGCTCTTAGCTTATTTTTCTAAAGAAACTTGCCACCACAGAAGAGAGTGGTATATTTAAAGTGCTGAAAGAAAAAAAAAAATCTACAACCTAGAATACTCTACTCTGCAAGGTTATCATTCTGAATTGAAAAAGAGATAAAGTTTTTCCAAGACAAGCAAAATGAAAAGAGTTCAGCACTACTAAACCAACCTTACAAGAAATGTTAAAGGATCTTCTTTAAGTGAAAAACAAAAGGTTACAACAATAAATAAGAAAATATAGGAAATGAAAAATCTCCCTGGTAAAGGCAAATATATAGTTAAGGCAGTGGATCAACCACTTAAATAATCTAGTATCAAGGTTAAAAGACAAAAATTGTAAAAATCAACTATAGCTACAATAAACATATAAGGGATAGTCATGAAGATGTAAAATATGACATCAAAAACACAAAATGTATGTGGGGGGGTAAAAAATGTAGATCTTTTAGAATGTGTTTGAATTTAAATAACTATCAGTTTAAAACAAGTAGGTGTAGCTATAGGTCAACATATATGAACCCCATGGTAACCCAAATCAAAAACTACAATAGATATACAAAAATTAGAGAGAAAGGAACCCATACATAACACTAAAGAAAATCATCAAACTGCAAGGGAAGAAACTAAAAGAGAAAGAAAAGAGAGAAGAATTACAGAAACAACCAGAAAGCAAGAAACAAAATATCAATAAGTACATAGCTATCAATAACCCCTTTAAATGTCAAAGGACTAAATGCTGCAATCAAAAGGCTGACTGGATAAAAAAAAAAAAAGACCCATCTATAAGCTACCTATGAGACTCACTTCAGAGCTAAAGACATACACAACAATCTCATCTACAATCACATCAAAAAGAATAAAATACCTAAGAATAAATTTAACCAAGGAAGTGAAAGACCTATACTCTGAAAACTATAAGACATTGATGAATACATACAAATAAATGGACAGATATACCATGTTCATGGATTGGAAGAATAAATGTTAAAATGACTGTACTACCCAAAGCAATCTACAGATTGAATGTAATCCCTAGCAAAATACTCATAACGTTTTTCTCAGAACTAGAACAAAGAATTCTAAAATGTGTATGGAACCACAAAAGACCCCTAGCAACCAAAGCAATCTTAAAAAAAAAAGAACTAGAGTTATCAGACTCCCTGACCTCTGACTATTTTACAAAGCTACAGTAGTCAAAACAGTATGCTACTGACACAAAAGCAGGTATAAATCAACAGAACAGAATAGAGAACTCAGAAATAAATCATACACATATGGTCAATTAATCTATGACAAAGGAGGCAAGAATATATACAATGGTGAAACGAAAGTCTCTTTAATAAGTCATGTTGGGAAAACTGGACACCTCCACCTAAAAGAATGAAATTTTTGTATATGATGTGTGTATATCACATCATATACAAGAATAAACTCAAAATGGATTAAAGACTTAAATGCAAGACCAGAAACCATAAAAATCCTAGAAGAAAACATAAGCAGTACGCTCTTTGACTTTGAATTTAGCAATATTTTTATTGGATCTGTCTCCTCAGCAAGGGTATAAAAAGCAAAAATAAAGAAATGGAACTCATTCAAACAAAATCTTTTGCACAATGAAGGAAACCATCAAGAAAACAAAAAGGCAACCTACTGAATGGGAGAAGATATTTGCAAATATGTTTGTTAACGGGTTAATATCCAAAATATATAATGAACTCATATGACTCAATATTAAAAAAACAAACAAGCAAACAAAACAAACAACTTGATTTTATTTTTTTCCCTTTTTTTAAATTTAATTTTTATTTTAAAATAAAAAAAAATTTTATTGGGGTATAGCTGTTTTACAATGTTGTGTTAGTTTCTACTGTACAGCAAAGTGGAGTTCCCTGTGACATACAGCAGGTTCTCATTAGTTATCTATTTTATACATATTAGTGTACATATGTCAATCCCAATCTCCCAATTCATCCCACCCCCCCCTTTTCACCCCTTGGTGTCCATACGTTTCTTCTCAATTTCTGTGTCTCAGTTTCTGCCTTGCAAATAGGTTCATCTGTACCATTTTTCTAGATTCCACATATATGCGTTAATATATGATATCTGTTTTTCTCTTTCTGACTTACTTCAGTCTGTATGACAGTCTCTACTGGTCAGAATGGCCATCATGAAAAAAGTCTACAAATAATAAATGCTGGAGAGGGTGTGGAGAAAAGGGAATCCTCTTGCACTGTTGGTGGGAATGTAAATTGATACAGCCACTGTGGAGAACAGTATAGAGGTTCCTTAAAAAACTAAAACTGGAATTACCATATGACCCAGTGATCCCACTACTGGGTATATAACCAGAAAAACCATAACTCAAAAAGACATATGCACCCCAATGTTCACTGTGGCAATATTTACAATAGCCAGGTCATGGGAGCAACCTAAATGCCCATTGACAGATGAACGGATAAAGAAGATGTGGTACATATATACAATGGAATATTAATGAGCCATAAAAAGGAACGAAATGGGGTCACTTGTAGAGATGTGGATGGACAACTTGATTTTGAAATGGACAGAGAGCCTGAATAGGCATCTTTCAAAAGAAGACACACAGATGGCCAACAGGCACATGAAAAGATGTTCAACATCACTAATCAGGGAAATGCAAATAAAAATTACAATGAGCTATCACCTCACACCTGTCAGAATGGCTATAGTCAAAAAGGCAACAAATAGCAAGTGTTTACAAGGATGTGGAGAAAAGGGAACCCTGGCACACTACTGGAGGGAATGTAAATTGTTACAGTCACTATGGGAAACTATATGGAGGTTCCTCAATTAAAAATAGAACTACTTTGATCCAGGATATATATCAGAAGGATATAATACCAGTGTCTTGAAGAGGCAGGTGCACCCCCATGTTCATTGCAGCATTACTCACAATAGCCTAGATATGGAAATGACCTAAGTGTTAAGCAATAGATTAATGTATTAAAAGAAATGTAGTGTGGAACAATATTCAGCCATAAAAAATAAGGAAATCTTGCCATTTGCAACAACATGTAGGAACCTGGAGGACATTATACTAATTGAAATAAGTCAGACAAGAGAAAGAGAAATACTGTATAATCTCACATGTGAAATGTAAAAAAGCCAAACTCCTCAAAGCAGAGAGTAGATTGGTGGTTGCCAGTGGGTGCTAGGTGAGGAAAATGGGAAGATGTAGGTTAAGGGTACAAATTTTCAGCTATAAAATGAAAAAAATCTGGGAACCTAACATACTGCATGGTGACTGTGGTTAACAATAATGTTATTATATACTTAAAAGTTGCTAAGATAGTAAATCTTAAATGTTCTCAGTATGTGAAGTGGTGGATGTGTTAACTAACCTTATTGTGGTCATCATTTCACAATACATACTTAGAGCAAATCATCACGTTGTACATCTTAAACTAAAGAATTATATGTTTATTATATCAATAAACCTGGGGAAAATTTTTTTAAAGATTAAATCATGCTCTTCCTCCCGTCTTAAGAATATGTGCATTTACCTTTGTTCAAGAGTTTGTTTCTTTCTCCTTAGGGTTCCAATGGATTGTGCTGGGTGTTGGGCAATTTTCAGGGGCTCATTAAATGCTTTCATTAAAAGGAACTGAAGGGTTGTAACAGTAACTGAATGAACTGTGAAGGTACAGAGGATTTTTACCAAAAGACAGTAAAGAGAAGTTAGCCAACAAAAAGAACTAATCTAACTTCCTGTCCCTATGTTAAGTATGGTTTTATAAAATAAGAACTTAAGAAGGTTGCCCAAGGTGTATGTTGATCACAGAGAAATCCCAGTGGGTACAGGAAAGATTTGTAATGTGGTATAGGAATGGGAAGTCAAGTCAGGAGAGAGAAGCATCAGGCATTATGTACAGGACAGTCCTAGAAATGACAGATTACAGAGTGGACTGAAGTGTGACAGGGTCTCCGATGTTGCTTGCATATAATAAGATGGGAAGGACTGCATACAGTAGTGACATGTTTTCCATCTCCTTGGAACAAGTATTTCAAGAAATTTAATGATGGGACTTCCCTAGTGGTGCAGTGGTTAGGAATCCGCCTGCCAATGCAGGGGACACAGGTTCGAGCCCTGGTCCAGGAAGATCCCACATGCTGTGGAGCAACTAAGCCCATGCACCACAACTACTGAACCTGTGCTCTAGAGCCTGCAAGCCACAACTACTGAAGCCCACGCACCTAGAGCCTGTACTCTGCAACAAGAGAACCCACCGCAACGAGAAGCCCACACACCGCCACAAAGAGTAGCCCCCGCTCGACACAACTAGAGAAACCCCGCGCGCAGCAACAAAGACCCAATGCAGCCAAAAATAGATAAATAAATAAATAAATAAATAAAAGAATTCGCCTGCCAATGCAGGGGACACAGGTTCGAGCCCTGGTCCAGGGAGATCCCACATGCTGCGGAGCAACTAAGCCCATGCACCACAACTACTGAGCCCATGCGCCACAAATACTGAAGCCCGCATGCCTAGAGCCCGTTCTACACAACAAGTGAAGCCACTGCAATGAGAAGCCCGCACACCACAATGAAGAGTAACCCCCGCTCGCCGCAACTAGAGAAAGCCTGCATGCAGCAACAAAGACCCAACACAGCCAAAAATAATAAATAAATAAATAAATTTTTTAAGAAAAAGAAATTTAATGCTAACATATAAAATACAGATTGCCTCCTACCTTGCAATCTCGTGTGCAGCATTCCCCCGAACCACATATTTTATTTTTTTTCTTTGTACATGTTCTAGGATCACAGCAGTCTGGATGTGTACAATTCTGGAAACAAATGCTTTGTTACTCAGTCATGCATGATTAGGTACAATCAAATAAAACTGCGATACAGAATTTATTTACGAAGTATGAGCATTTCTTAAAAACCAGTTTCAGTAATCCCACACTTTACATGAGACTTATTGAAATCAACATCTCAGCCAGTAGGTTGTAAAAGAAATGTGTCATTTCACTACATTCCATATAATCTGAACAATATTTACATACTACTGTGGAGCTAAAAACTTAGAGGAAATAGTTATTAGATTTCTTGTTAGCTACCATTCTCTTCTAAATTTTTCCTATATTCTTGCTTTCATAATAAATCTATTTACACACTGCCAGCATGCAGACTCTCAGCTTCTCTGTCTGAAATGGCAAACCCCCAAACTTCTGCCCCCAGAAAAGTGGTCCCAGAAGCCAGTCTGGTCTGTCCAAATTTCACTGGGATGCTGGCCCCATACAGACTTGTATTTTACAAGATTCAGTGCCTTCAATCAACTTTTCCAGTCTTCAGGAGCAAGTTTGTTTTAAACTCTGTAATTTACCCATATTAGAAGTTTGAGTTTCCTGGTGTTGTGTTTTTTCTTACTGGTATTTTTAATTCGTATTTTCAATGAACAGCTTCACCACAGGCAGCAATACTATACTTTAAAAAGGCTATTTATTTCATGTATTGACTCGTGTATTCATGTACTCAAAGTTTAAATATTCCTTTGTTAGCTTTTTTTCTTACTGTCTCTCTTAATCAAATGTTTGGTTATTCTAGTTTGGGTTTTTTTTTCTTTTTCAATACAATTCCATTTGTAAGCGCAGACTTTCTTAAGAATAGAATGCTCTGGCTATTTCAAAATGGTTCCTTTTCCCCTCCCTCTGCCAGAAGCATTAGACGTCTCTCCAGTATTCACTGTGACAACCAGTTCAATTTTCTGCAGGTAAAACTCATAAAAGTGTGGCGACCTTCCTATGATCGGGTTCCCCTGGAGTTTTAAACTATCAGAGTTCTACACACTGAGACTCCAGAAATTTGTCAATTCCAGTTCAGGTTTTCCTACCCAGATGCTGGTTCCCAAAAGGTTTTAGCTTGTGGGTTGCTACTCTAGTAAGTTGTGATTCTCTGCATTCACCTGTTGGTTTTTCCAATTTGTGGGGCAGTGGTTTGCTCTGTGACCTCACATCTCTGATGGATGCAAGAAGAGCTGTTTCTTTTCCAAGTTGGTTAGCTTTTTACTTGTAAGGACTAAGTAGTGACTTCTAAACTTCTCACATGTCAGACCAGAAACCATAATTCTTGTCTTTTGATGTATTTGAATAAAAGTCCTTTGAATTGGTTTTTGAATATATTTTTATATATATATGTATATATATACGTATATATATACATATACACATATGTATATATATACATATATATATATATATGTTTGAACATACATGAATTGTAAATATTTTCTCCCATTTCAAAGTCTATCATTTTATTTTTCTTAACAGAGCCTAAAAGAAAAAGTTTCTAAATTTGATTAAGTACAACTTACATATTTTTCTTTAAAACCTCATTCTTATTTGCCTTATCTAAGAAAGTTCTGCCTATCACAGAGTCAAAAAGACTGTCTCCTGTGTTTTATTCTAAAAGCTTTAGGATTTTCGCTTTTATATTTAGGTCTTTGATCCATTTCAAGTTCATTTTTGTGTATGGTGAGATGTCAAAGTTTTCTTTTTATGTACGTGGATATCTAGTTCATACAATACCTTTGTTGGAAAGGTTTTCTTCACCCACTGAACTGCCTTAACATCTCTGATTGGCAGAGAATCAACTGATCTTATAAATATTTTATATTTGGATTCTCTATACTGTTTCATTAGGGATATATTTATACTTCGGCCAATACCACATTATATTGATTATTTCAGCTTTAGAAAATTTTGAAATTTACAGAAAATTACTGTATGTGCTCCACCTTTGTTCTTTTTAATTGCTTTGTCTATTCTAGGTCCTTTGCATTCCCATATATATTATAGTATCAGCTTGTCAATTTCCACAGATGGTGGGGTTGGGATTGGGATTGTGTGGAGTGTTGATGTACAGCTGACATTTTAGCAATGTCGTGTCTTCCAATCCATGAAAGTGGGATATGTCTCCCTTTCGATCTTCTTTCATGTCTCTGAGCAATGTGAGTTTTCATTGTACAGGTCTTGCACGTATTCTGTTAAATTTATCTCTATTTCATGTTTTTGAAACAATGTATATGGAATTGTACATTTCAGTTCATTTTCCATTTGTTCATTGTTTATACATAGAAATCCATGGAATGTGGGTTCACATGCATTCATTAATTAGCTTTAGCAGACTTTGGGGGTAGATTTTTTAGGATTCTCCAATCACGTGGCCAAGCTGAATTTGATTAAAGGCAGTTTTAATCTTCCTTCCACTCATTGTGTGTTTCTTTTTCTTGCCTTACTGCAGTTTCATTGTGTGTTTCCTTGTGTTTCTTTATCTTCCCTTACTGCAATGGCAGGAGCATCCACTGCAGTGTTGAAGGGAAACATAACCTGTCAATATAAAACTTTTTTTCCGTATAACAGCAAACGATGCATTTTGCTATATAGTCTATAGTCTTTAGATGTTCTTGTCTTTTTGTTACTGCTTGTTGTTAAAGGCATATTTCTTCAACTCCTTATACACTCTTTGTGGTCACTAATTATAAGATTAGAGCTGATGCATACACTAAAGAATTTAGGAGGGCAATATTTGAAGACAAATATTAACTAAAGGATGTTTGCTCTCCACTTCAAAAAATGGCAAAATTAGGAAACTTAAAGGCTTCCATCTTCCCCAAAGTTATTTTTCAAAATTTTTCTTCTAAAAGACAAGGTCTTCTTTTCCACCACATACTCACATATACGGGAAATAAAAAATATTTTTGAAAAAATTTTCACTAACCTGTAAAGTGCCGCAATCACATTCTTCACCTGATTCCAACTTTGCATTGCCACATATCTTCCTCTGTTTGTAAACTGGCCCATCAGGAAGGATTTTATGAAGACATTCAAGGCCGGAATGTGCAGCAAAATATTTAAAGTCATCCAAGCTACAAGTGCTAAAATCCTTTATACCCCCAGATAGCCTAAAATATTTTAAAATGGGTATGACAAAAATTATTGCTGTATAACTCTACATTTCTCCTAATGTATGATGTTTTGAAGAGAGATTTAAAGAGCATTGTTCTCATGGATAACAATAAGCACACTTTTAAAAATATAAAAGTGTTTTAAAAATACTAACATTTTTAACACACTTTTTAAATTTCACCAAGAAAATTCTTGTAATGAAAAAAAATTCCAAAATCTTTTGCCATTCATCCTGTTTTAAAGAAGACCAATTATTTACCTATCCTAAAATCTTTATTAATTGTTTAAACATAGGAACTGTGTTACTCTTTATTTACCTTCTTAGTGCCAAACAACTGAATTTAAAATTTTTGGCCTCAGTATTTAATATACTTTTTATTTAATATCATTTTTGTATTTTTTCTGTAAATACCAACATGAACATGTCTGTATTATCTTTAAAAGTATATTTTAGATCTTTTGCTCTCTGTAATTAGGCATTTTTCAAACAAGAATCTGTTGTTTGACTTATACCATGGGAGGGACAAGAGGAATACCTGTCCTGACGGAGTGAGAAAGTTGTTAGTAGTTTGCTAATATATCAGCATCTAACTAAGACACTAGAAAGAATACAATTTAAGAGTAAAGACTATGCCCTAGACCAGTAGCTGACAAACTTTTCTGTGAGGCCACACAGTAAATATTATAGGCTTATATGCCATATGCTCTGTTGCAGCTACTCAACTCTGCCACTGTAGTGCAAAAGCAGCCATGAAGAACATGTAAAACAGTAAGCCTATAAAATTAATTTACAAAACAGGCAGGCAGCCAAATTTAGCCTATAGATCACTGTTGGCTGACCTCTGCCCTATACTAAAATCTACTCTGTATCAGTCCTAACAGAGCCTAAACTCAAGCCCTGACAACATCCCCAGAGGAAACCAAGTTTGGAAGTTCAGGCCTGCCATTTTAGAGGGGTTTGGAAATGCCTTGAGTTTTCTATAGACTCATGTTAACGAAGTATAAAACCAAGCACGTAAAATTTAAAATGATTACCCAATAATTGAATTGCCTGGTAGAAAAAGAACCAATGCTTTTCAGAGGAAGGTAATGAGAATCTAGGCTTTCTATTGTACTATCAACAATATCCAATATGCTACTACTACTAATAATCATACAAAGAAGTAAGAAAATGTAAACCATAGTCAATAAAAAAGCAGTCAATAGTAAGCAACACTGAGATGGCCCAGGTGTTAGATTTGGCACACAAATACTTGAAAGGAACCATTATAAATATATTCAATTAATTAAAGAAAAATGTTTAAATAATTCAGAGAAATTACAGCCTTTTAGAGTGAACACTCAAAAGAGAGTGCATACCATCCAATTTACATAATGTTCTAGAGCCAGTAAAACTAATTGTAGTGATAGAAATCAGATCAGCTGTTGACTGGGGCAGGGTGGAAGATAAAAAGGACAGCCAAGGATCACAAAAGAACTTTCTGTGGAAATGGAAATGTTGCATTGATTGACACTGCGATTCAGTAATTTGTATATATTTATCAAGAATCATAAACTCATACATTTAAAGTTTAAAGTGTATGAATTTTATTGTGGACAAATCATACCTCAAAAGTTGATTTTTTATAGTGTATACAAATATAACACTCAAAAAGATGATGAAAGAATATTCCTCTGAGAAACAATTTCACACAGAGAAGAAGTAATTTAGTTATTATCTATTTTGTGCCTTCACAGATATTTGGGATAACATAGATTCAGTCATCACAGGACAAAATGAAATAATAAGAATACTGAGCTAAAAAGTCATTATTGGAAACATTTACTGAGCACTCTTCTAGGCAACTGGTGTGTAGTGAAATGTAGACCAAGTGCCTGCTAGGGGCAGAAAGTATGAACATCAGGAAATAGGTATATGAAATACGTCAGATAGTTATTGGAATGATGAAGAAAAATAAAACAACACAATTTACTGGGAATAAAAGACACTTTTAGAAGGTAAGACATTTATTAAAAAAAAAAAACTATAGCTAAGATCGGGAACAAGGCAAGGCTACCCACTCTCACCAGATCGATTCACATTGGGCTGAATTTATTTCAAGTGCAATTAAGCAAGAAAAAGGAATTACACACAAATAGATGGAGAGGAAAACATAAAACTGTTCTTATTCATGGACAACAAGATCTTGTTTATAGAAAATCTTAAGTAATCAACAAAATCTGGAATTTCTGTTGAGTTTAGGAAGTTTGCAGCACACAAAGTCAATATACAAAAATTATATTTCTATGTACTAGCAATGAGCACTCTGAAAATGAAATTAAGAAAACAGTTCTTTTCAAAATAGCAAAAAAGAATAAAATGTTTAAGAATAAATATAACAAAACAAGTACAATACCTGTAAACTGTAAAATACCATACACTGCTGCGGAAAATTAAAGACCTAAATAAATGAGGACATATACCAGATTCAAGAATCAAAAGACTCAGTACTGTTAAGATGGTAACTCTCCCAAAACTGACTATTTATAATACCCAAGATATGGAAGCAACCCAAATGCCCATCCACAGACAAATGGATAAAAAAGATATGGTATGGAATATTACTCAGCCATAAAAATGAATGAAATTCTTCCATTTGCAGCAACAAGGATGGATCTAGAGACTATCATACTAAGTGAAGTAAGTCAAACAGAGAAAGACAAATACTGCATGGTATTTGTCATACTAAGTGAAGTAAGTCAAATAGAGAAAGACAAATACTGTATGGTATCGCTTATATGTGGTAACTAAAAAATAATACAAAAGAACACATATGCAAAACAGAAGTAGACTCACAGATATAGAAAACAAACAAGGGGTTACCAAAGGGGAGAGGGAGGAGGAGAGGAGCAAGTTAGGAGTAGGGCATTAAGAGATATAAACTACTATGTATAAAATAGATAAGCAACAAGGATACAGTATATATATAGCACAGAGGATTATAGCCATTATCTTGTAATAACTTAGAGTATAATCTGTAAATATACTGAATCACTATGCTGTATACCTGGAACTAACATAATGTTGTAAATAGACTATACTTCAATTTCTAAAACTCTCAACAGGAGTTTTCATGAAAATTGGAAATTTGATAATAAAATATATATGAAACTACAAAGGACCTAGAATAACCAAAACAATTTGGGAAAAGATGAAAAAACTTGGGGATTTTTACTACCTGATTTCAAAATTGTTTGTAAAGTAGGGGGAAAGTATTATCAATGATACTAAAATTTTAAAAAAGCCTTTTTCTTCAGTAGTCTCTCTCTCAGTGGGGCATAGTTTTCTTATTTGTGACTTGATGTCTTTCTAAATTAAAAAAAGGTAAATTTTTAACTTGAACTGTACTGTTCATCCTTATATTGTATAATGCCAGTATCAAGGCATTTAACTTTAAATAGAATCACTAAAATCACACAATTCATATGGCTTGTCCCCAGAGCGTACCTTCAATCTAGCCAGCAGAGAAAAATACAAGCCAGACTCTGGAAGGTAGGAAGGAGGAAGAGAATGTCCCCAGGCATGGAGAGGCCTGAGGGAGTGCTGGGTCTATTTTGGTGTGTGTTCCATTTGCACTTGAAAAGAATGCGTATCCTAGTGTAGGGTATAGTGTTCTATAATTGTCAATTAATTCAGTTTGGTTAATAGAAATATAAAGTCCCTAACCAAAAAAAATTTTAATGTATACTGTGTGTTTAATAAAGAAAATGATCTTACACAGCTTTTGGTGACATTGTGCAAACATCTCCTGAACAATGGCAGATCTCAGTATTATCATAACTCATTCCCATATTAAGGCCAAGCAACTGCACAATACTGAGAGCATATGATTCCAAGGATAAACCCTCTGAATACTAAATATAAGGAAAATAAAAGAAAAATAGTTAGCTAAGAATCCTATTCAGTTATAAAAAGTTACTCACTATAATCAAAAATTCGTACATAAAACTCATTTTTAAAATTCATTAATGCATCCAACATACTTATGTAGACACAATTGTACTAGAGTTATGTATTATTAAACACGGATGGATGAGTAACACTACAGTTTAATTTCAAGATACTACTACATAATGACAATACCAGCTATCTTAGCAAATCTAATAGAGTTTAAACACCACACTGTATTGCTTCTTTGAATTATTTTAAACAAGATGCTTTTAATCTTTTAATAATCAATCCTACATTCTCTTTGTAGTATACAGTCTCTAAAATGTGTCCCAATGATCCCTGCCTCCTGGTATTTATGATACTGTATATCCCCACTCCATTGAGTGTAGGCTGGACTTACTGACTTGCTTCTAATTAACTGAATATAGCAGAAGTGATGGGTCATCATTTCCAAGATAAGTTATTAAAAGACTGACTTCTTGGATTCTATGTCTCTCTCTCTCTCATTCACTCTGGGGGAAGGTAGCTACTATGTCATGAAGTAGGCCTGTGTAGAGGTCCTCATGAGTGAGCTTGGAAACTTTTTCTGAGGTCTTCCAATAGTCACATGACTGAGCTTGGAAGCAAATCCCCTCTGTGTTGAACCTTGAGATAATTACAGCCCTAGTTGACATCTTGTTTTCATCCACTAAGCTGCTCCTAGATTCCTGACCCACAGAACTGTGTTGTTTCCATGTGCTAAGGTTTGGTACAATCAGTTACATAGCAACAGATAACTAATACACCCTCAATAAGTATTGTTGTTTTCATTTGAAACATTTCTAGTATCTGCATAGATGTTTATAGCAGCTTTATTCATAACTGCCAAAACTTGCAAGCATCCATGATGTCCTTCAGCAAGGGAACAGATAAACTGTGGCATGTTTCAGACAATAGAATATTATTCAGCACTAAAAAGAAATGAGCTACAAGGTCATGAAAAGACACGGAGGAAATTTAAATGCACGTTACTAAGTGAGAGAAGCCAACCTGCAGAGACTATATACTATATGACTCCAACTATATGACATTCTGGAAAAAAAGTTAAGGAGACAAAAGATCCAGGGCTGCAGGTGGGGAGGGGAGAAATTAATTGGCAGAGAGCACAGAGGATTTTTAAGGCAGTGAAAACACTGTGTATGATACCATAATGATGGACACATATCATTATTTGACCAAATCCGTAGAAAGTACACCACCAAGATTGAACCGCAAATTATGAACTTTGGATGATTTTTAATGGGTCAATGTATGTTTATCAATTGCAATAAGTATACCCCTCTGGTGAGTGATGGTGATAATGAAGAAGGTTATGCATGTGTAGGGGCAAGGGATACATTGATAATCCATGCACCTTCCTCTCAATGGTGCTGTGAACCTAAAACTGCTCTAAAAATTTTTTTTTTTTTTTTTTTTTGCGTTACGCGGGCCTCTCACGGTTGTGGCCTCTCCCGTTGCGGAGCACAGGCTCCGGACGCGCAGGCTCAGCGGCCATGGCTCACGGGCCCAGCCGCTCCGCGGCATGTGGGATCTTCCCGGACCGGGGCACGAACCCGTGTCCCCTGCATCGGCAGGCGGACTCTCAACCACTGCGCCACCAGGGAAGCCCTAAAAATATTATTTTTTAAAAAGTTGTTGGTACTTGATGGACCAAGGCAAGACGGCATTGTGAGGGAGTAGCAAGTAAAGAACAGTTCAGAGGAGAAGAACTGACCCATGAAGATGTTTCTAAGTTTCCATCCCACATATTGCCCTGGGTGGCTTGTTGTTCAACCACAGCCACTAAGAGGTAGAAAACAACAATCAGCCAACGCATCAGACACTTCAGTCCACCTTCAGAGGGTAGAGAGTAATTCTGCTTACTGGAAAACTGCTTGAACTCAAGCAATCCCTCCTTCCTGCACCCCAGCTTTTGATGAAAAGCAGTTCTTAGGACCAAATAGAAAAGCCCTTGCCAGGACACACTTTATTCCCTTCATAGTTACAGACAATATTAATAGTAACCAAGGAACACATTTCATTTCTCAGAAGACACAATGCCACTCTATTGGAAAAGGCATTCAATATAACTTTCATTGTCCCCAATAGGTCCCAGATAGCTGGTTCAATTGAGAGACAAAATGGTTTCCTTAAATAATTCCTTTTCAACTCCAACAAATGGACCCCTAAATGGATGTCTATACTGGCCAAGCTATTAATGTCTCTTAATTCAAGGACCCTTGTCTGACACACACTTCACACAAACTTTAAAACATTTTTCCCTTTTCCTTCCCTATATTTAAAGGGGCTTATGTCTGGCCTCCATGTATATAAAGACTCACTGTATATGAGTCCCTTTAATTATGTCTCCCCTACTGTTGTAAATATTTTATCTTGCCCCATCCCATAAGGGTTGGAGACCAGATCCAGGTACATACCCTCCTGAGGTCTATTAACCATAGATGTCCTCCTGGTCCAGGCAGCTGCTAATTTGACATGAGAACCATTTGAGCCTAAACTTCCACCACCACAAAAACAAACAAATGAAAAACAAAAACAAAAACCTCTCAAGTGCAGCTGTACAACATTCTGTTGACTGTTCATCTCATTACCATTGGTCTGAGTGTTTTTATTGGTTTGCAATCTGGAGGCCCAAATCCTCCAAGTAAGCCATTATTTCAGCCAGACGTGGCAAATGCTGAGGCCCACAGCCACTGAGTTTGGATAATACAAACCTTACAACCGAAAGACTTCACCAGCTTGCCTGTCAACAACCAAACCAACAACTGAGGCAAAAGGCCCATACTGACTGGCCAAATTAGGCTGCCTGCCTACAGCATAATTATGGAGCCCTAAACATAGGTATAAATATTTTAAATGGCAAAAAACCTGACCTCCTATTAACCACATACACCAAAATCAGGTCATAAAAGTTAAAACCTATTTATAACAGAACTCTTCTCATCACCTAATAGGGCAAAACCTTAGACTGTTGGACACTTTTAGATCCAGCCACACCTAATTTGGGCTGTACCAGTCAGGCTCTGCACAGATGTCAATATCACTTCTGCTCGCTGTGTGCCCACAAGTCCCTTGAGTTAACATATTTATAAATCGAAGTCACAGGCCCAACATTGCCTTCAAATTACACAAGTACTTCAGCACCATTTTAATACCACAGAGCCACAAAAATAAAACCTGCATTCATTCAAGTGGGTATCAGCTTAAAAAGGATATCCTAGCACTACACCCCGAACAACATTGCCCTGGCCCAGGAACTCACTGCTAGAGATGTTATTACCTCAGATGACATCACTCCAGCTTAAGACCTGCCTGTTGGAGATGACTCTGCATCCTGCACGGAGACAACTTCCCCTCAGACACTAAAACTTCCACCCCAGGCAGGCTCATGGACTGCCTCTCCCAAGGCACAAATTGCACACAAGAAATGTACTGGTTTTCTTACTTTGATATTAGGGACTCTATTGTGTTTCCTGAGCAGCTGTCTGTGTAGCCCATGACAAGGGTATACTTTTTTGTTCTCTACCAAACTATATATCCCTACACTCCATGTCTATCTGTGCCATTCTAAAACCTGGTGGAGATTATTGCTTTCCCTAGGAGTCACCTGCCTTGTATCATGAACCCCTGGACCCTAGGGAGAGGACCACTCACTCCCCAGTGCCTTCTCCTACTACTCTCACCCTGCATCTCTGACCATGACCATAACCACCTCTTCCTTTTGGGTACATACAAATACCATCAATCTTTAAATATACTTTACCAAACTAATCAGCTGATACTCTCCAACAACATAAACTGCCTGACTTGCCACTTTTACCCAAAAATACACCAGGATATTATTGTCAAAAAACACACATATAGAATTTTTAACACAATTTACAACTGCACAAAGATGCTCTTAGAGACTCCAGAAATTTCAGATCTATTTCCTTGGCTAATGTTATACAAATGGGAAATTTAGTTATGAGCTGGTCTACAAGAATTCCTTATACGTCTACTTGTGTTTCTCCTTTTTACTCTCATAATAAAATGTTCTCTATGCTGTTTAGCTAAACTTATGCTCTACTCTCTAAAAGTCTCTTATTATGACAAAGATTTGACCATATTTCGAACCACAACAGGACTAACTTTATTAACATCACATTTTCTGTATTCCGATGCTTTCATATCTAAGGCCTTACCAACCTAGAGGACTGCCCTTCTTAGGGTTACCCAATTGCTTCAGATAGTAGACAACTCACCTTTCATATGCAAACCAATCAACCAGAACCCATATACTCTACCACCTGATAGTCTGATAAAGTCTGCTTTATCAGACTCACATACACCAGGCCACTATCTACCTGCCAAAATCACACCAGGGCTAGGTACCAGACAACTAAGGACAGCCTCTATGCATCATGGACTGCTGAAACTAGCCAACCCTAGACCTGCTTACCTTGCCTCTCCTGTTTCTTCCCAAAGAAACCACAATAGAGGCTCTTGTCCACATTTCCCCCCTGCTTCCTGACCAAACCTGGTGCTTCCTTATGTGGCCTCCACATGGCATGCCATATCTCTTATTTCTAGAGAACTGTGAGCATGATAAATTTCTTCCTGAATGACAGTCATTTTCATGTCTGCATGTGTTTCCATACCTGATGAAAACATATCCCAGGTAACCTTAAAAAAAACTTTCAATCTAGATTAGTTTCTCCTACTTTAGTTAAGTTAGTTTACTCTAGTCAATTCAAACTAGATTACAACAAAATTAGCTGTAAATGTATTGTAAACTCTAGGGTAACTGCTTAAAGATTTTTAATGTAATTGTTCTAGAAAGCAGAGAAAATGGAATAATATAAAATGTGCAATTAAAACCACAGAAGGCAGAAAAAAAAAGGAGAGGGGATTTTAAGAAGAAACAAGAAACAAGGATAATGAATAGAAAATAGACAAAATTCAACACCCATTTATGATTTTTAAAAACTCTCAGGTATGGAGGAAACATACATCAACATAATAAAGGCCATATATGACAAGCCCACAGCTAACATCACACTCAATGGTAAAAAGCAGAAAAGTTATTCCTCTAAGGTCAGGAATAAGACAAGAATCTGCCCTATCACCACTTTTATACAACTCCTAGACAGAGCAATTAGGCAAGAAAAAATAAATAAAAGAGATCTAAACTGGGAAAATAGAAGTAAAATTGTCACCATCGGCAGACAACATGATATTATACAGAGAAAAATTCTAAAACTACACACACACATACACACACACACAAAAAAACCTGTTATAACTAATATATGAATTCAGTAGAGTTTCTAGACCCACAATCAATACAAAGTCTGTTGTGTTTCTGTACATTAATAATGCACTATCAGTAAGAGAAATTAAGGAAGCACTCCCATGTACAATTGTATTAAAAAGAACAAAATATTGGGTATATGGGAAATCTCTGTACCTTCCCCTCAATTTTGCTATGAACTAAAAAGTGCTCTAAAACAATTAATTATTAATTAAAAAAAAAAGATTATTAGACAACGCTTTTGGAAAAATAATTTGTCACTGAAACAACAATGATATCTTGAAGTTAGCAGAGTCATTAATTTTCTCAAACTTTTATAAAACTTTGTAATTACCTGTAATCTATCAGGGAATAAATATTATAATAATAATGATAATAAGAGCAGAAAGTTTTCCACAACTGATGAAAAGTATCAATCCAAAGATTAAAGAACCTTCTAAAAATGTCCAATATGATAAATATAGAGAGATACCTATGTAATACACATTAAATTAAAAGTGCAGAAAATTAAAGCCAAAGAAAAATTTAAGAGCAATCACATAAATGAATAACAAAAGGTAACCAGAAAGATCACAGTTGTTTGGAAATTAAAAATATACTTGTAACTAACACAAGTGTCCAAGCAGTAATCAAAAGGGAAATAAGAAAATATTTTGAAATTGAAGATAATTCAAATATATATCAAACTTGTACATTGCAGATAAGTTGGGAATAGAGAAAAAACAGTCTTAATATAAATGTGTAAAAAAATAACTCCTTAAAATCAGTCAGCAAAGACCATCAGAAGAATTTGAAAACTAAAGACCAGCTGAAAAGAAGCAATGAATCAATAAAAACAGGGATTAATGAAATTATAGACAAATGTAAATTTGAGATGATCTACAAAGCAAAAGCTGGTTTTTTAAAGCCACTAATAAAATTGAAAATATCTAATGAGATTAGTCAAGAAAAACCAGAGAGCAAACACAAAAAGACAATGTCAAGAATGAAAAATATGAAATCAGCAAAGATCATGCAGACATTTAAGGTACTATTATATTGTAAACAATTTTATGATGTGTTTAAGATGGATATAACAACCTTTTACAGAAAATAAGAGAGAGGGATGATTCCTCTACTGCTTTACATGACTTCATATGAAAATTCAAAAAAACATTACAAGAAAAGAAAATTGCACATCAATCTTATTCATGAACATAAATATAAAATACTAAAAAAAAGTTACCAAAACAATCTGGGACATACAAAAAATGACAGTGAAACATGACCATACCAATTTTATCCCAGAAAAGAATTAACTTAAGAATCAAAAATTCACTATGCAATAATCCATATCAATGATTAGAGAGGTAAAATATGATCACCTCATTCATTATTATTGATAAAAATGAAAAGAAAAGCAGAAAACAGCTATTAAAATATTTGGCAGAAGAGGCAATGCCAAAAGAACTAATAAAGCTATGAAGGGGTTAAAATGTAATAGAGCATTCCATTATTAATTATTTAAGTTAAATAATTACAGTATAAATGAACATCATGAATCGAAATCTCAAAAACTCAGCATTCAAATAATTGAACAAGAAGACCTGACAATGGAAGTGACAAAATTCAGGAAATTATTGAAAAAAAAAATCTCAGAAACAAAGACTAACATACAAGATATTCAAGGGAGAAAAGATATAAACAAAAGTACAGTAAGCAAGAGAAAACAGAAAATAAAAGAGATAAGAATAGGAATCATAACTCATGAGCAAGGAACAATAGTAAAGAAAATATTAAATATAAAGACATGTGAAGACTATGCACAATCATATAGAATAATATGAAAGCATATTAAAACTATAATTTATATGTAAAAATTCTGATATAAGTGATACTCATATTGAAAGGGTCCACTGTGAATCTATGGAAATTAGCTCATAAGGAAGGATGCTAATTTTTAGCTTTGTAAATTTTAAAGATAAATAAAATAATCTGAGTGTCTAGGACAAACGTTCCAATCCATGAAAAGGAAAAGACCATCTTGACACTAGAGTTTTCAATAGCAGAATATGAACCACTGCAAGATAGAGAAAAATTTCAAAGACACTCAAGTACATAGGGTCAAAACATTTATAACCAGCAAGTTGTCCTGTAAGTAACAAGGCTAGAGAAAAATGATTTTAATCAATTAAGAATTCTTAGATTATTAGATCCATAACCTTTCCTGAATTATATATATATAATAATGAGGAACTTTATCAAACTAGAATATGACTGAGGAAACACAAGAAAGAAAAAGATGGCTGAATGGATACAAAAACAAGACCTGTATATATGCTGTCTACAAGAGACCCACTTCAGACCTAGGGACACATACAGACTGAAAGTGATGGGATGGAAAAAGATATTCCATGAAAATGGAAATCAAAACAAAGCTGGAGTAGCAATTCTCATATCAGACAAAATAGACTTTAAAACAAAGACTATTAAAAGAGACAAAGAAGGACACTACATAATGATCAAGGGATCAATCCAGGAAGAAGATATAACAATTGTAAATAATTATGCACACAACATAGGAGCACCTCAATACATAAAGCAAATGCTGACAGCCATAAAAGGGGAAATAA
>NC_041233.1:89542213-89594469 GCF_002837175.3 Physeter macrocephalus
AATGGACATATCATCCAAAATGAAAATAAATAAGGAAACACAAGCTTTAAATGATACATTAAACAAGATGGACTTAATTGATATTTATAGGACATTCCATACAAAAACAAGAGAATACACTTTTTTCTCAAGTGCTCATGGAACATTCTCCAGGATAGATCATGATAAAATTGTCAAAAGAAAGCAGCAAGCGAAAAGCAACTTGTCCCATAAAAAGGGAATCTCCATAACTGAATTTCTCAGCAAAAACTTTGTAAGTCCACAGAGAGTGGGATGATATATTCAAAACACTGAAAGAAAAGATGACTGTTAACCAAGATACTACACCAGCCAAAGCTGTCCTTAAGGAATGTCCTTAAGAAATTAAAGATTTTCTCAAAAACCAAAGCTGAGGGATTTCATCACCACTAGACCTGTCTTACAAGAAATGCAAAGAGGAATTCTTCAAGCAGAAATAAAAGGATGCTAAGTAACATCATAAAAACATACAAATGTGTAAAACTCAGTGGTAATGGTAAATATAGGGTCAAAGTATTCTCTAATATGGTAATAGAAATACATAATTCACTTACAACTATCGTTTAAAAGTTTACAAACATGTTAAAAATAACCATAACTATAATAATTTGTTATTGTATACACAATATAAAAAAGATGTAAATTGTAACACCAATAACTTAAAATGTGATTGTGGGGAAGTAAAAGAAAGTTTCTGCTTGCTATTAAAGTTAAGTTGTTATCAGCTGAATATAAGATGCTATCAATGTATTTTATGTAAGCCTCATGGTAACCAAAAAGGAAAAATCTGTAGTAGGTACACAAAATATTATGAAAAATAGGTCAAGCCATACCACTATAAAAACTCATCAAGTCACAAAGAAAGACAGCAAGAGCAGAAACAAGAAATAGGCAAAACAGTCAGAAAACAATTAACAAAATGGCAATAGTAAGCCCTTACCAATCAATAATTACTTTAAGCATAAATGGATTAAATTCTCCAATCAAAAGACACATAATGGCTAAATGGATTTTTGAAAATCCAATGATATGACTGCCCACAAGAAACTCACTTAGCTTTAAGAATATACGTAAAGTGAAGAGATGGAAAAAATATTCAAGGAAATGGTAAGCAGAAGAATGGAGGGAGAGCTATACTCATAATACACAAAATAGACCTTAAGCTAAATATGGCCAAAATAGACAATGAAGGTCATTATATAATGGTAAAGGTATCAATTCATTGAGGAAATTTAAAAATTTTAATTACTTATGACCCAATATCATAGCACCTAAATATATTAAGCAAATACAAAAAACTAAAAGGGGTAACAAACAGCAATACAATAATTGCCAGGGATTTTAATACCTCACTTACTATGGCAGACAGATCATCCAGACAGAAAATCATGAAGGAAACAGTGGGCTGGAACAACACTATACACCACATCAACCTAAGAGACATATATATGGAACATTCCATCTGGCAGCAGAATGCACATTCTTCTCAATTGCACAGAGAAGATTTTCTAGATTCGATCATATGTTAGGCCACAAAACAAGACTCAGCAAATAACAAGAGTACCAAAATTATATCAAGTATCTTTTATGAACACAATGGAAATGAACTAGAAATTAATGGCAGGAGGAAAGCTTGAAAATTTACAAATACATGGAAACCTGAGCAACACACTCCAAATAATAAATTGATATAAAAAAAAAGGAAAGGAGATATTTTTTTAAAATCTTGAGACAAATATAAATGGAAAGACAATATATCAACACTTAAGGGATGCAGCAAAAGCAATTATAGGAGGGATGTTAATAGCAATAAATGCATACATCAAGAAAAAATAAAGATCTCTAGAGAGTCAAGATGGTAAAGGAGCAGTAGGATGTGGAATTCATCTCTCCCCGCAAATGCATCAAGAATACATCTACAAATGGAACAATTCTCACAGAGCACTGGCTGCACACTAGCGTGCATGATTTCAGTTATATGTAGACTCGAAATAAAACAAATGAGTGGGGAGGGCAAGATGGCAGAGAAATAGGAGGACATGGAGTTCATCTCTCCCCACAAATACATCAAAAATACCTCTACAAATAGAACAATTCTCACAGAGCACTGGCTGCACACTAGCAGAGGACCTCAGACACCTAAAAAAGACAAGAAAGATCCCCGCGTAACCGGGTAGGATGAAAGAAAGAAGGGAAAAGGAAGAGGAGAGGAAGCAGGATGGGACCTGAACCCCTGTGAGGGGAGGTGAAGGAGAGGAGAGGTTGTCACATCCAAGGGAAGCCCCTCAGCAGGCACATAACTGGGACAGAAGGGGAGCTTCGGGGGCTATTGGAGGAGAGTGCAGCAACCAGTCTGTGGCGGGCAGGACAGAGTGAGACTTACACAGATGGTCCATGCCACAGCCCTGCACATGCCAGCCTGAGACATGTGTCCGCTGGTGCAGATGGGGGCTAGGTGCTGGAACACAGGGTTTGGAGAGCATACCGGGGGAGGGCACTGCTCCAGCTGTGAGTAAAAAGCCTGAGCGGTGGGAGTGAGGAAGTCTGCAACCAGTAATTCTTGAGGAGAAAACACCAACGGCCACGGAAGCAAAGCGCCATTGTTAAGTGACTCACAAGGGGCAGGGCCGCCATTGCAGCCTCACTACCCACGTGCTGGCCCTGACTCCCCAGGCACTAGGAAGGGTCCCTGCCGGAGCCACCTCTCTCACACCTGCAGCCGCTGGCTCCCCCGCACATCCCATCACTGCTGGCCCTGTCCCTGCAGGGACCCCATAAGGGCTCCTGCGACCCCAGCTGCTGCTGCCTCCATGCCCCTTCTCACTGGGGTGAACTCGTGTGCTCCAGGGCAGCCTGGGGAGCAGACCCCTGTGGGGAGCCCACACACAGAGGTGGGGCTGAAACCACAGCTGAGCCCCAGGGGCCGTGCAACTAAGGAAGAAAAGCTGAAATCTCTCCTTGCAGCTGAGCAAACTGCATATTTACTCTCCTGTGACCAGCTTTGCAAACTCAGTACCTACAGAACATCTGAACGGACGAGTGCTCCTGCAGCCAAGACGGGTCTAGCTTTAGCAGCTGTAGGGTTTGTGGGCACGTACACTTGGGTGGTTGGGGCAGGCCAGAATCTGAGCTGTCCCCGTAGCACCCACAACAGGTCCAGATCCATGATTACTGCAGTCCTGGGGCCTGACTTCAGTGGATCTACTCTGGTGGCCTGGTGAAAACAACGTCCGAGAGACACCAGGGCCAACTGCTGGCACACCCATAGTTAAGGTGGGCTGAGAGCAGTGCCAACAACAGTGTAACTTGTGAGCTCGCACAACGGGTGAAAGGTGACAAAACAGATCACACCCACAGGTGAACAGCTCCAGAGGAGGAATACTCAGTGGCTGACTCCCAGCGGGAGTGCTCCAAACCTGCCTACCTCACATCACGGATCAGAAATACAGCTAAAAAGCAGATCTAGGGGCTCCACTCCAACAACTAGGGAGCAGACCCTGCCCTACCAGGGCAGTGACAACCACAGAGCAAAGGGGAGGCCCTGTGCAATATCCAGTGCAGGCTCTGGTCACCACAACACCAGTCACATCTCCTGCAAAGGGGAACATGGCCAGCATAGACTGAGGAAAGAGATGGAAGACATCTATATGAAAAACAACCCTCGCACCAAAAAAAATTAAATCCACACAGGCTACACTGGGACGTTCCCATGTAAAATAGCCCTCCAACAGAGTCTGAGGGTCTGGCATTGGGTGGAAGAATCACCAGAGCCTTTAGCCTTGAAGGCCAGCAGGGCTTGAGTGCAGGAGCCCCACAGGGCTGGGGGAAAGAGAGACTCCACTCTTGGAGGGGGCACACAAGGTCTCAAGTGCACTGGGACCCAGCACAAAGCAGTACCTCCATAGGAATCTGGGCTACATCTACCTAGGGGTCTTGGAGGGTCTCCTAGGGAGGCAAGGTCGACTATAGTTCACTGTGAGGGCAAGGACACTGGTAGTGGAAGCCCCAGGGAATACTGACTGGAGTGAGCTCTCTTGGAAGTCCACAGTTCAGCAACAAGACCCAGCCCCATCCAACAAACTGAAGGCTCCAGTGCTGGAAAGCCTCAAGCCAAACAACTATCAAGATAGGAACACAGCCCCACCCATCAGAAGACAGGCTGCCTAAAGCTGTACTGAGCTCACAGCCACCTCAAAACACACCCCTTAACATGGCCCTGCCCATCAGAGAAACAAGACCCAGCTCCACCCACCAGAGGGCAGGCAACAGTCCCTCCCACCAGGAAGCCTGAAAAAGCCCCTGGACCAGTCTCACCCAACAGGGGGCAGACACCAGAAGCAAGAGAAACTAGGGTCCTGCAGCCTGTGGAAAGGAGACCAGGGAAACTTAGACAAATTACCAGTGGCATTTTTCACAGAACTAGAACAAGAAATTTTACAATTTGTATGGAAACACAAAAGACCCTGAATAGCCAAAGCAATCTTGACAAAGAAAAATGGAGCTGGAGGAATCAGCCTCCCTGACTTCAGACTATACAAAAAAAAGCTATAGCAATGATACTGCTACAAAAACAGAAATATAGATCAATGGAACCGGATAGAAAGTCCAGAGATAAACCCATGCACCTACGGTCACCTAATCTATGACAAAGGAGGCAAAAATATACAATGGAGAGAAGACAGTCTCTTCAATAAGTGGTGCTGGGAAAACTGGACAGCTACATGTAAAAGAATGAAATTAGAACACTCCCTAACATCATACACAAAAATAAACTCAAAATGGATTAAAGACCTAAGTGTAAGAACAAATACTATAAAACTCTTGGAGGAAATCATAAGTAGAACACTCTCTGACACAAATCGCAGCAAGATCTCTTTTGATCCACTTCCTGAGGTAATGAAAATTAAAACAAAAATAAACATATGGGACCTAATTAAACTTAAAAGCTTTTGAACAGCAAAGGAAACCATATACAAAACTAAATGACAATGCACAGAATGAGAGAAAATATTTGCAAATGAAGCGACTGAGAAGGGATTAATCTCCAAAATATACAAACAGCTCAAGCAGCTCAATATCAAAAAAAACAAACAACCCAATCAAAAAATGGGCAAAAGATCTAAGTAGACAGTTCTCCAAATAAGACATACAGGCACAACAGGCACATGAGGAGATGCTCAACATTGCGAATTATTAGAGAAATGCAAATCAAAACTGCAAAGAGGTATCACCTCACACCAGTCAGAATGGCCATCATTAAAAAGTCTACAAACAGTAAATGCAGGAGAGGGTTTGGAGAAAAGGGAACCATTCTACATTGTTGGTGGGAATACAAATTGGTAAAACCACTACGGAGAACAGTATGGAAGCTCCTTAAAAAAAAAAAAGAGAGAGAGAGAGAGCTACCCAGCAATCCCAATCCTAGGTATCTATCCAGAGAAAACCATAATTCAAAAAGATACATACACTCTGGTGTTCACTGCAACACTATTTACAATAGCCAGGACATGGAAACAACCTAAATGTCCATCGACAGAGGAATGGATAAAGAACATTTGGTACATATATACAATGAAATACTACTCAGCCATAAAAAGGATGAAGTAATGCCATTTGTAGTGACATGGATGGACCTAGAGATTGTCATACTAAGTGAAGTAAGTCAGACAGAGAAAGACAAATATCATATGATATCGCTTATATGTGGAATCTAAAAAAATGGTACAAATTAACTTGTTTACAAAACAGAAAGAGAGTCACAGATGTAGAAAAGAAACTTATGGTTACCAAGCAGGAAAGGGGGGTGTGACAAACTGGGAATATGTGATTGGCATATACACACTACTATATATAGAATATATAACTAATAATAACCTACTGTATAACACAGGGAACTCTACTCAATACTCTGTAATGACCTATATGGGAATAGAATCTAAAAAAGAGTGGATATATGTATACGTGTAGCTGATTCACATTGCTGTACAGCAGAAACTAACACAAGATCGTAAATCAACTATACTCCAATAAAAATTAATTTTTAAAAAAAGAGAAAGACCTTGAATAACCTAATTTTACTGTTCAAGGAAGTAGAAGAAAGAACAAACTAAGCCCAAAATTAGCAAAAGGAAAAACATAGTAAAGATTAGCACAGAAATAACTGAGATAGAGAATAGGAAATCAATTTTAAAAATTTTAAATTAACAATTTTTTCTTTGAAAAGATAAAATTGACAAAACTTTAGCTAAAGAGAACTCAAGTAAATAAAATTATGAATGCAAGAGGAGAATTACAGCTTATAATACAAAATTACAAGTAATCATAAGAAACTACTATGATCAAACACCAACAAACTGGATAACCCAGAAGAAATGGGTAAATTCTTAGAAACATACAATCTACCAATGCTGAATCCTGTATAACTCGAAAATCTGAACAGACCACTAATGAGTTGAATCAGTAAGCAAACGCCCCCCCAAAAAAAGAAAAGCCCAGGACCAGACTGTTTCACTGGTTAATTCTACCAAACATTTAATGAAGAATTAATGCTAATCCTTCTCAAAATCTTGCAAAAATTGAAGATGACATAACACCCCCAAACTCATTTTAAGAGTCTATTACTACCCTAATACCAGAGCCAGATAAGGTCACTACAGGGAAAGAAAACTATAGGCCAATATCCTTAATGAATACAAATGCAAAAATTATCAGCAAACTACTAGCAAACCAAATTCAAGCATGTTAAAAGGATCATATACCATGGTCAAGTGGGATGCATCCCAGCAATGCAAAAATGGTTCAACATATAAAAATAAATGACTATGAGGCACCACATGAATAGAATGAAAGAAGAGACTCATATGATCATCTCAACAGATGCCAAAAAAGTATTTGACAAATTTCAACATCCCTTCATGATAAACATTGGGAATAGAAGGAATGTACCTCAACATAATAAAGATCATATATAACAAACCTATGGCTAACATCACACTCAAAGGTGAAAGGTAAATCTTTTCCTCTAAGATAAAGATCAAGACAAGGGTGCCCATTCTCACCATTCCTATTCAACATAGCTATCCAGAGCAACCAGGAAAGAAAAGGGTATAAAAGGCAACCAAATCAGAAAGGAAGAAGTAAAATTATTTGTTTGCTGATGACATAATCTTTTATGGAGAAACTCCTAAAGACTTCACAAAAAAACTATTAGAATAAACAAATTCAATAAAGTTTCAGAATACATTACCAACCTACAAACTGAGTTGTGTTTTGATATATTAACAATGAATTAACAGAATATAACTAAAGAAATCAATCCCATTTACAACAGCAATAACACAACAAAATATCAGTAATAAATTTAACCAAGGAAGGGAAAGATTTGCACAAAGAAAACTATAAGACTGTGATGAAAGAAAGTGAAAAAGAGGGAATTCTCTGGTGGTCCAGTGGATAGGACTCTGTGCTTCCACTACAGGGGGCCTGGGTTCGATCCCTGGTCAGGAAACTAAGATCCCACAAGCTGTGAGGGAAAGAAAGAGAGAAAGAGAGAAAGAAAGAAAGGAAAGGAAGGAAGGAAGGAAGGAAGAAAGAAAGAAAGAAAGAAAAAGAAAGAAAGAGAGAAAGAGAGAAAGGAAGAAAGAAAGAAAGAAAGAAAGAAAGAAAGAAAGAAAGAAAGAAAGAAAGAAAGAAGGAAAGAAATTGAAAAGGACACAAATAAATGGAAAGATATCCCATGTCCATGGACTGGAAAAATTAATATTGTTAAAATATGCATATTACCCAAAGCCATCTATAGATTCAATGCAATCCCTCTCAAAATTCTAATGACATTTTTTCATAAAAATACAGAAAACAATCTTAAAATTTGTATGAAACCACAAAAGACTCCAAGCGGCCAAAGAAATCCTGAGAAAGAAAAACAAAGCTGGAAGCATCACAGTTCCTGTTTTCAACCTATATTTAAAAGTTATAGTAATCAAAAAGTATGGTCCTGGCATAAAAGCAAGTGTTGGGAAAGCTGGATATTCACATGCAAATAATGAACTGGACCCTTGTACTACACTACTCACAAAAATTAACTCAACATGGACTAAACACCTATATGTAAGAAGTGAAATCATAAAATTCTTGGAAGAAAACAGTGAGAAATCTCCTTGACATTGGTCTTGGCGATGATTTTACAACTATGACAACAAAACCACAAACAAAGGCAAAAATAAACAAGTGGGACTACAGCAATATAAGGGTTCTGCACAGCAAAAGAACTGATCAAAATGAAAAGGCAACTACAGAATGGGAGAAAATATTTACAAACTATATATATGATAAGCGGTTAATATCCAAAGTATATTAAGAAGTCATATAACTCACTAGCAAAAACTAAATTATCTTATTAAGAAATGGTCAGAGGACCTAAATAGACATTTCTCCAAAGAGGATATTCAAATGGCCAACAGGTACATGAAAAGGTGCTCAACATCACTAATGATCAGATAAATGCAAATCAAAACCACAAGTGAGATCACCTCACACCTGTTAGAATGGCTATCATCAAAAAGATAAGAGATAACAAATGCTGGCAAGGATGTGGAGAGAATGGTACCCATGTGCACTGTTGGTGGGAATGTAAATCAGTACAACCACTGTAGAAAACAGTGTGGAGTTGCCTGAAAAAAATTAAATATAGAACTATCATATGAATCAGCAATTCCACTTCTAAGTATATATCTGAGGAAATGAAATCACTGTTTCAAATAGGTCTTTGCACCCCATGTTCACTGCAGATTATTCACAACAGCCAAGATATGAAAACAACCTAAGTGTCCACTGACTAACGAGCAGATAAATTGTGAGATGTGTGTGTTTAATAATCATGTATATATGAATATTATTCAGTCATAAAAAAAGAAGGAATCCTGTCATTTGACACAACATGGATGAAGTCAGAGGGCATTACTCTAAGTGAAATAAGTCAGACAGAGAAAGACAAATACTACATGATCTCAGTAGGAGGAATCTAAAACAACTGAACTCTTAGAAACAGAGAACAGATTGGTGGTTGCCAGGGCAAGAGTTGGGGGTGGGAATGAGTGAAAGTGGTCAAATGGTACAAATTTCTAACCTGGGGATACAATGTAACTATTGTTAACAATACTGTATTGAATATTTGAAAGCTGCTAAAAGAGTAGGTCTTAAAGTTTCTCAACACACACACACACACACACACACACACACACACAAATGGTAACCATGTGAGATAATGGATTATCAAATATATACATATATATATAACCTTATTGTGGCAATCATTCTGCAATACATACATATATCAAATCATTACATTGTACACCTTAAACTTATGCAATGTTATATATCAGTTGTATCTCAGTAAAACTGGAAAAAAGAGTGGGTCTTGTAAAAAAATAATAAGCAGAAACCTCAATTAGAGTCGGGCTACCGGAAGGGACACTCTCACAGACTGGAGGATAGCAGAACCCAACAGGAAAAAGAAAGAGTTTTCTTCTTTCCTGGCAAGGACTCAGCCAATAAAAAGCCATGGACACTTTGTTTACTATAGCTCCCTTCAACTTCCTTTTTCCCCTTTATAAAAGTGTTGTTTCCCTTGCCATGAGAGGATCTGCACCTGGCTCAACATGGTTGCAGACCCCGAATCATAATTCTCTGCTGATTCTGAGTAAACCCATCATTTCTGGAGAAATCTGGCAGTCTATTTGTTTTAGATCAACAATCTCATAATGTAAGTTCAGCAAGGTTACTGGATAATTACAAAAATATAAAACTGGCAATATATTGATATACACTAGCAGTGAGAAACTGGAAGATGAATTTAAATGATCAAGACCAGTTGCAATAGCATCAGAGCATATAAAATCCCTAAGAATAATTTTAGCAGTATATGTATTAAACCTCCACAGAGAATTTTTTAAAGACCTGAATTAATGGAGAGATAAATCATGTTGGTGGACTGGAAGATCCAACATTATTAAGATATCAATTCTCCCCTAGTTGATTCATAAATTACACACCATCCCAATCAAAACCTAAGTAAGCTTCTGTGTATGTGTAGAACTAGACAACCTGATTCTAAAATCTATATGAAAATGCAAAGTTATATATAGACATACATAGTACTGACAAAGCACAAAGTTGGATAGCTTAAACTACCTGATTTCAAAATATTTAACAAAGCTACCATATTCAAGGAATTGATTCTTAACCTAAAAAAAAAATTTTAGAATATTATGATTGGTGTCTATCATTTTAAAATTTAATCTTCATACTCTTTGTTGTTGGAATAAACAAAAAATGTATTTTTATATTGATATTTGTATTTTAACTTTATACTGGCTTTTTACAGCATTCTTCCTTAACTCATATATTTTTCCTTTACAAATTTTTATTACAAAAATTCCAATCAAACAAAGTCTGAAGAATGGCACCAGGAAAACACATACTAACCACTTATATTCAATAATTCCTATCATCTGCTTTATTTTCTTCACACACACATGATCTAAACATTAGTTCTCAGCAAAGAAACATTGTTTTCAGGAGGATTCACAATAGTGATGAAGACCTGGACAATTGCTGACAGTCTTTCCTGAAGCTTTGGCTGAAAGGGGACTGACAGCAAGGACTGAAAATAAAACAGATTCCTAGGGAATATCTGATTCTTCTTTAGCCATGGTGACAAATAACCCTTAGAAATGGTTTTAGATTTATCTAATCAATCAATATGCCTTTCATACTAATGGTAGCAAGTACACACCAGTACAGATTTTAATTCTGTCTAATCTGTCAATGACAATTTGAATCACTGTACATGCTACTAAAAGTCAACTAAATATACAAATGGGTCAGTATAAAAATCAGAGTGTAGTCTTATTTTTCGGAAGCACTGTCAAGTTCGCTCCCCTTGCTACTTTTTATATAGCTTGTTGTAAAAAGAACATAACTCTGTAGAAAAAGCTCATTCCCATTTTCCAGAAAACAGATTATGAATATTTGATGGCTGTTCTTCCTACAACAGTCTGCTCCTCGCAAACATAATAAAGAATTGAATGCAATGATAAAAGTTACCTTGAAACAATAATACAATGAACGTCACTTAACAAAAAGTACATGAATGTATACCAATTATTAATTTTGAGGAAAATGTAGCATGCGGGCTGAATTTTTTTTGATTTTTATTTTTTATTTGATATTTATTTAATATTTTGATATTTATTTTTATTAATTTTGAGGAAAATATGTTTAATAATTAACATTAAAATCACACTGATTATATAATAAATATTGATGTAAGCATACCACTGCTCGAAACAATTAAACAGACTTACAAAGGCCTAATGTTTTTTAAAACAATATGAAATTATGATCAGTTGACTTTATAAATATTCTGATTTTTAAAACAATTATATACAGTTTAATTTTTATACTCTTAATTAGTAATAAAGATACTATTAAAGGAAGAATAAAGTAAGTAATATATATATATTCTTGCTTTAAAATATTTAGGAAATTTTGAAACATGAAAATAATGAGAGCAAATTTGATAGTAATTACATACCAAAGCAACTCCTCCAGCAAAATTCTTATCACATATTTTTGCAGGATGTGTGGCTCCTATAAAAGTAGGAGTTTTCTGGAAGCTAAAAAAATAAAAATTCTCCTCATAATTACATTTCAGTGGTATTATTAATGATAATCAGATCAGACACAAAAATGTAGAGATAACAGGTAGTAAAAGTTTATTAGCCAAGAGACATCAAAAAATTGTATCACTCATAATTAACCTCCTTTAGTTATTTCAAAACTTTTATATAATTTTACTTCTTTCAGGTAATTTTATGTTGTTTGATAAAAGATTTTAAATCTTACCTTACATTAGCTACTTGAGGTCAAAGAAGTTAACCTACATTTTTTTCCATGGTGTCTACCAAATTTACAGAACTCAGTATACATTAAGTAAATGCTTGTTTTTCATAATTAACATATAAAATCATTTTGGGTTATTTCTTTATACAAATATGAAATACTATACTCACGCAAATAAGTATGCAGTATGATGAGGCTGGGAGAGAAATTCGTATTTCCATTCTAAAAGTCTATATAATATATGATTAGGATGTCTTGTAGTAGAAATTTTGTTTTTGTTTGACCAAATCTCTATGGAAGATATTCTAACAGTCAGTTTTAACTGGGTAAGCATCTAAATGGAGAAAATAAATGAAAATTTTTAAATAAATTTGAACATTATATTAAATTTTTGTAAAGGTATATTTAAGACATTTAATTCAATATTTTGAATGTGGAAACTCTTCAACAGCACAGCAAAATACTATATACATCAATTCACATTACCTATAATCTTACAGAATATATTCTAAAAATAGTTTTAAAATACTTACAGTGTTAACAAAGCCAATGATCTGAATAACCTTCTGTGTTACAACTTTTACATCAGAGCCCATGTAATCAAACTGAAAAAGATAAATTATTATTAAAAAATAGTGGATACCATTAATATACTACATAACCTTTATATCTATAATATGCTATATACTAAACTAGCCAGAGGGCTACATTCCAACTGAAATCCAGGAAATGCATATTTACATTTGTACATGTAAATGTATAAATAATAATTTATTTAAATAAATGTATAACTTTATATGAGATAAAACTATTTAATAACATGATTTTAAATAATGTTTAATGCACTTGTAGCATTATTTATAAAAATTGAATCATAAATTTTTAAAATGTTATTTTAAAATATACTTATTTCTAAAATAATACATATAATCACAAACCAAAAAATATATGCATAACGAGGGAAAAATCTTTAATAAAAAGTTCACTGTTGAAGTGATCATGGATACTGTGTTAGGTTACATCCTCTGATATCACCACGTAACTCATGTTACTCATGATTCTTTATTCCAATAAGCTCTTTCTATCTCTAACTGCTTAAAAATGCCAGGACAGTATTCAAAATCAATGGTGATATCAGGAATGTGAGATTTGCTCCTGATTTTTCACTGGAAAATCTCAAATATTTCACCATTAAGTGGTGTTCAGTTTGAGTATTCTAGATCATGTTGAGAAACACCTACTTATAAATCTTCCAACTTATAAAACTTTTGTTAAAAATGAAGTTGAATTTTTATCCAAAGCCTTTTTGAAGCATACCCAAAATGATAATGATTTTTGTCTTTTGACCTATTGATGGAATACATTTCATTAATACTTTACTTAATGTTAAACCATCATTATACTGTTTGATCAAAACATTACATTCTATTAATATACTATCAAAATTAATATAATATTTTGTTTAGAAGTTTGTAGCTTTCAGAACGATGGGCCTGTTGGTCATGTGTGCATGCATGCATCCTTTGTCATAACTGAGCAAATGAATGTTGCTTACTAAATATTAAAGCACTACCTAAAATTAAGTTGCTTGTTTTTTCTACATCCTAGAATTGTATTAGCTTATGAATTATATCTTCCTGAAACATTTTTTAAAACTCTCCTTTAAAACTATCTATACTTAACAGTGGCAACTTACCCATTCAAATTCTTTTTATTTCCAGTTTTTTGAAATATAATTGACATGTAAGATTGTGTTAACTTTAAAGTGTACAATGAGATGACTTGATTTAAATTCTTATCTCCACTGGAGAATTCATGAAATTTACATTTGTTTTAATCTCCCCCAAGGACACAGTTATACCATCTTAATCCTTTTCACACCATAACGTTTTCTTCCATTTTGCTTAATTACACTTTCTACTTATTTGCCTTTTCAACAAACCAGTTTGTGAATTTACTTATCCATTTTAATGTTTCTGTTTATCATCAACTTATCAAATATCAAGTGTTTTTCCTTATTTTTCTAATATCAAATTATGTCAAGAATATGAATTTCCTCTCCGTTTAGTTTTTATACTATTCTCTGCAACAGGTATTATCTGTATTTACCAATATTCAGTTCTCTTCTAACTCAGGAACCCTTCTTTTAAAGATAGCCATGGGCGGGTGATTCACTTTGGCCAATGCAATGAGGGCAAAAGTGATGCATGCCACTTCTGAGAAGTATTTCCTTATTGTAGCTCATGTCTCTCTGGTCTGCACTTCTATCGGTTTGGCAATTGGAAAAGAAACTATCAAGCTAGAAGTGCCAAAAAATCTAAGCATTCTCTAGTGCTGAGCCAACACATGGAAGACTACTGCCCTGGAGAGTCAGCCAGGAGCATGGTTGACATTGATTGAATGAATGAAACTTAAACTGTGTTTAGCCACTAAGATTTGGGGAGTGTTTCTTATGAGAGCATAACCTAGCCTCTTCTGATTAATACACATCCACCTAATTTTTAAAACATTATAGACAATTCATTAATTTCTAAATAGGTAAAAACTATAGTTTTTCTTTTCTGCCTTGAAAAATTACTCATAATTGTATTTAATTTTTTAATTTTATTATTTTTGCCTTATCTCTTTTTATTCCTTTTTTTAATACACTGTGATAAAGCTTTGGAAAAATGGTTTTTTTTAAAATAAATTTATTTATTTTAGTTTTGGCTGCATTGGGTCTTCGCTGCTGTGCGTGGGCCTTCTCTGGTTGTGGTGAGCAGGGGCTACCCTTTGTTGCAGTGTGTGGGCTTCTCATTGCAGTGGCTTCTCTTGTTGTGGAGCACATGCTCTAGGTGCACGGACTTCAGTACTTGTGGCACGCGGGCTCAGTAGTTGTGGCTTGCAGGCTCTAGAGCGCAGGCTTGGTAGTTGTGGTGCACGGGCTTAGTTGCTCCGCGGTATGTGGAATCTTCCTGGGTCAGGGCGCAAACCCATGTCCCCTGCATTGGCAGGTGGATTCTTAACCACTGCACCACCAGGGAAGCCCCTGGCAAATTGGTTTTTGCTTTTACAAAACTATTGGTGTTTTCCTTGTGACCTATAGATGACTACATTTGCATGTATTTTCTATATATATCTGTAGACATTTGAATGTATGTGGTACCAATTCATAAGGTACAAAGGTCAATAAGTGTTTAGTAAAACAAGCTGATAAATAATTTGATCTTTATATGTAAACATTTATTTTCTATCTGTTAAAGGCTAACAGAAATGATTTAATGTACTCCAGTATAGTTTTGGTTTCTGTTAGATTCTTCTGATTACTTCCAAAGGTTTTCTTTTTATACTTTCATCATAATTCACTCAGCACTAAATGCTTATTAGAAATTCATCTTTAACTTGAGTTGTAACATTCAATATAAAATACTCCTTTAATTCTTCTATTTACCTTTTTTTTTTACCCTGCAATTTATTAGTAATATCATCCTGATTTTCTTTTTTTATGGTAAATCTTGGCACATTTTTGCTGGTCTTTTAAAAAATGTTTTATACCTAACAGTGTCATTTTATTTTAAGCTGTCTCATAAATGTCATCTAATTTGAGATCCTTTGCACATTAATGGGAATATTTAATCCATTCCATTACTGTAATCAATGAAGCTGACTTACAGTTTTCTATTTTTCCTATTCATGTCCTCATGGTATTTCCTTTTGATTTTTGCTATAAGAGAATATTTGGAGGGGGGAGGTTCTATATGATTTCAAGGTTATATCTTCAGGATTTTATATTCAGATATGTTTAAACATTGTACAACAAGTTTCTCCATTTTTATCAACTGGACTCACCTATATAAAAAGGCCTTAACCCCTTATGAGGTGAAAATCAAAAATTTTGAGGATTCATCAGGGTTCAACTCTTTTTTCCAAAATGCATATTAACTCTTACTAGGAAAGAGGCTGAATATGGTTGTATAAACAAGGCACTACCACATCCTGAGAACTGACTGAATGCATACATTGCCTTTCTCTTTCTTTCTGACTTAGTGATAAAGTTAGTATAAATAATTGTTTTGAAGTGTGCGTTTTTTAGTGCTACCCAACTCTTAAATTTTTAGATCAAATTTATTGAGGTATAATATATATACAATTAAATTCTCCCATTTTAAGGATTCATTAATTTTGACAAATAGCACTTACTTTATATTCTGAAAAAATTCAACCTACAGAAAATATAAAATTCAAAGACTATCCATATATCCTTCACATAGATTAATCTATTATTAATATTTGCCACATTTTGTTCTTTCTATATATCTTCTTTATCTACCTGTCTATGGTTTTTACCCACAATTGGTGTGTCTTGGAAAAGAGATCACACATAATTTGCCATGCTGAGAAATGGCTCTCAGACACTTAGATTTTAAAGAACTTTTTTTTTAAGCTAGAAAAAGAACTTAGATTACTAGCTTTTTATTGTGCTAAAAAAGACAGTAAAAATTGTACCATTCATATTAGTGCCTCATTTTCTAAGCAAGGACATAATCACCCAGTAAAGGTTAGTTCTTTTAATGAATAAATTTAGCTTTTTGAAAAATTCAGTCTATTTTTCTTATTGTCTAATTTGGCTGCAGATGGGCCCTGGTCCTCAGTCCCGAGTTTGAGAGCCACTGTCCAGAGAAGTAGACAGAACAGATAGTGAAGCAAAAAAAAAAGTATGGATCTGGGCATACATTGTTCATTTTGTTGAATTATATGGTATTAAGTTGCAAACACTTCAAGATGTAGTTCCTAACGATAAGGACTTCCTCCTGTTTGCCTACTAGACCTTTATCATGCTCAAGAAACTTAACATCAATTCAGTAATATTAAATATATAATAATACCTGTCATAATTAATAATTATCTATACATATAATATACATAGTATCTATATGTCATATCTAATGATACATAATATATAATTTCAAATAAAAAATATTTCTGGGCAAAGATGCTAATCCATAGATTTGCCTAATGCTGAATACAGCCTCCAGCGCTGCCAATAGAGAAACCTAACCAGAGATTCTGAATCTCAGTAGCCCACCCTGCAGCTCCAATTACAGTGGCACTTGAGCAGAGAGCCCAGCCAGTGGCTCTCTGTCTGCAGAGCCAAGGCAGTGGCCCTGACTGTCCAGGGAGCTTAGAGTACAGTCTTTCTGATTTGATTCAAAAATATAATTTCCAGTCTAGGGCCTGTTTTGCAGCCCAAACTTGGCAAGAAACTCATTTACAGCCCTGCCCAAACCTAAATACATCCTCCAGCCCAGCCTGACGAGGAAACCTGACTGAAGATCTGGGAATCTCTGTAGCCCATCCTGCAACTCCAATTAGAGCAGCCCTTGAGGGGAGAGCCCATCCAGCTGTCCTATCAATCTGCAGAGCTAGGATGGTGGCCCACCAGGCCAGTGAACTTTGTGCATAGTTCTGCTTAATTTGATCCACCCCAAAAAAAGACTGGAATTGGGGCCTAGCCTACTGCTGAATACAGCCTTCAACCCACCCAACCAGGGACTGTGCCTGAGTATACAGGATGCTGTGTAGCCCATAATATAGCTCTGCTTACAGGAGCACTGAACAGAGAACACAGCCCATGGCTTTCTGCATCTGCAGAGCAAAACTGGTAGCCCCATCTGACCAGGGAATTCAATGCACAGTGTTGTCTGATTCAAGTCCTCAAACATGGCCATGGAGGCCATGGGGCTCATTCTGCTGGCACACCAGGGCAGGGGAGCTAATTCATAGGCCTGCCTACTGCTGCATATAGATCCAGTACTGACCATCTAGGATGCCTGACTAGAAAATCCAGGCAACTGTGGAGCTCATCCTACAGCTGCACTTGGGCAGAGAACTAAGCCAGGAGTCCTATATAACTGTTCTTAGCCAGCACCCCTCCCGTGACCTCAGTGCTCAGGCAGTAGCCTCACCCAAAAATAGACTCTGAGAGCAAACCCCATCTACCCAAAGACACTACCAGCTGACACTCCCAAAGCCTCAAATTAAGTTTAATGGTGAAGGAATATCTCTGCCAAAGTGAGCCTATAAAGTCTGGAATAGAGACAGCCAATTCAAATGCTCAGATATCAAGTCTGGAATAGAGATAGCCTATTCAAATGTTCAGATATCGAGTCTGGAACAGAGACAGCCGATTCTAATGCTCAGATATCGAGTCTGGAACAGAGACAGCTGATTCAAATGCTCAGATATCGAGTCTGGAACACAGACAGCCAATTCAAATGCTCAGATATCGAGTCTGGAACACAGACAGCTAATTCAATTGCTCAGATATCAATGTGAGGTATCAAGGATCAAAAAAATCAGGAAAACACCTGATGACACCACCAAAGGAAACTAACAAAGTTCCAATAACTGACCCTAGTGAAATGTCAGACAAAGAATTCAGAAAAATCATCTAAAGAAGTTTAGTGAACTACAAGAGCACAAAGACAACTAAAGAAAATTACAAAAACAATGCATGAACAAACTAAGTTCAACAAAGAAATAGAGATCAACAACAACAAAAACAAATAGATATCTTAGAGTTGAAAAATATGATAACTGAACTGTAGAGTTAAACAGAGTTTCAACAACAGACTCAACCATGCAGAATAAAGGATCAGTTATCTACAAAACAGGGCATTTGGCATTATCCATCCAGAGTGCAAAAGAAAAAAGAATGAAAAAGAGTAACGAAAGCTTATGAGACTTATGGAGAACAATAAGAAGAAACAATATCTATAATATGGAAAACCAGAAAGGAAAAAGAAAAAGGGACAGAGGGTATATTTAAAACAATGATGGCTGAAAACTTCTGAAACATGTGAAAAGAAACAGGCATCCACATCAATAAGGCCTAAAAGATCCCAAATAGGGGAACACCAAGACACATTATAATTAAATTGTCAAAAATCATAGACAAAGAGAGTTTTTAAAGTAATAAGAGAAAAGCAACAAATCACATATGTGTAACACTTTATGAGGAACGTTCATAAGACTAACAATAGATTATTCAACAAAAATTTTTCACGCCAAGAGAAAATGGGATGATACATTCAAAATATTGAAAGAAAAGTCTGTCAACCAACAACATTATACCTGGCCAAGCTGTCGTACAGAAATGAAGGAAAGATACCTTCCTAAACAAAAGCCAAGGGAGTTCATCACCACTCAACCTGACTTCCAAGATATGCTAAAGGGAATTCTTTGAGTCGAAATAAAATTATGCTAATTAACATCATAAAAACATCTGAATGTCACATAAAACTCACTGGTACTGGTAAATATATAATCAGAGTTACATTCTCTAATGTGGCAATGGTTGTGCATAATCACTAACAACTCTAGTTAAAAGATTATTTTTAAGTATTAAAAATAACCATATCTAAAATACTGTTATTGTATATACAATATTAAAACTGAGTAAAGTGTAATACCAATAACCTAAAGTTTGAAGGGGAGGGGAAGTAAAAATGTAAAGTTTAGGAATGTTAGGAAAGTTAATTTGTTAATTTGTTATCATTTTAATTTAGGGAGCTATATCCTTAACTCAGGGGTCAGATTGACAAACTACAGTCCCCAGGCCACATATAGCCTAATGCCTAACTTTCAATGATTCTCAACCTAAGAATATTTCTTATTCTCAGTTGCTTTGATGATAGGGGAATGCTAACTGTGAACACCAAATAAGCAAAATATTATCCCTTGAAAACAATTTCATTCTCATTAGTAGACTAATATTACAAATTATTATACTCAATTACTATTATTATATTTTGAATTTTTGTCACTAAAAATTCTGGAAATTTTAAAAAATAAAATATGGTGCTACAATATTTTATGTAAACCTCATGGTAACCAAGAAGGAAAAACATGTTCTGTAAGTCCCCTACATACGAACCTTCAAGTTTTGAACTTACAAAGATGCGAGCATGCATTCCCATGTCAAATCACTTAAGTTAGTTCATGTGTCTGGCGTACAATGTCATGTGTGTGCATCCTCTACGAGTGGTTGTGCTTTTGTGTACTTTACTGTACAGTACTGTATAGAGTATAGTAGTACAGTATCTTTATTTCAAGCCCAGGATGTCCAAAAGTAAGCATAAATGCAGCAGTGATGTAGCTGGTACTGATAAGATGCACCAAGGAATAACGATGGAAACAAAAGTGAAAATAATTGAGAGACTGGAGCAAGGCAAAAAGATGGAATTGGAGGCCCAGAGAAAGGATGAAGAGAGACAAGAGGAAGAAGAAGTAACTGAAGAATAGAAGAAATTCAGGATGCAGGAAATGGCAAGGGGATTTTCTTTATTTGAGGAGGCACTGTTAGTTTTTGAGGCACAGGACCCAAATGCAGAATGGTACATGAAGGTTGCAGCAGCCGTTCAGAATCCAATCCACTGCTACCATGTCATCTATGACGAGAAAAAAAGAGCTACTACCTAGACTCACTGAATTTTTTCAAGAGGGTAGACAGAATTGAATCCAGCAAGGAACCAGAACCTATGCCATGAACCTCAGGTGTGAGTGAAGTTGTAGCTTGCCCTGTCTCTTATTGCTGACGATCCTTCAGCTCTACCATCTCTCACCTCCTCTCCCTCCTCCAGTCCACTGACTTCTTGCCTCTTCACTCGATGCCAGCCCCATATGTCAGCTGTTGTACTGTACTACTGTACTTTTGCGGTACTGTACTATAAGATTAAAAATGTTTTCTTTATTTTTTGTGCTTGTTTGTTTCTTATGTATTATTTGTGTAAAAAGTATCATAAACCTATTACAGTAAAGTACTATATAGCCGATTGTCTTAATTGGGTACCTAGGCTAAATTTGTTGGACTTACAAACAAATCGGACTTAAGAATGCACTCTTCAAACAGAACTCATTCGTATGTAGGGGAATTACTGTAATAGTTACACAGAAGAACATGACAAAAATGGTCAAAGCATATTGATACTAAAAGTCATCAAATCACAAAAGAATACAGGAGGATCAGAAGTGAGAAACGATGGCTCTACAAAACACTCAGAATATAATTAACAAAAGGGCAGCAGTAAGTCCTTACCAATCAGTAATTATAAATGGGAATGGATTGAGTTCTCCCATCAAAAGACACAGAATGTTAAACAGAAAAAAAGAAGATCCAATAATATGCTGCCTATAAGAAACTCAGTTTAGCATTACAGACAAAAACAGACTAAGAGGGAAGGGATGCAAAAAGAAATTCCCAGCTAATGGTAACCACAAAAAGTCAAGGAAAAATAAACTTACTTCAGACAAAATAAAAATTAGACTAAAAATGGTAACACAAAGAAGTGCATTTTATTAATATAATCATAATGATAAAGGGTCAATCCATTAAAAAGATACAACAATTGAAAATATTTATGCATATAACATCAGAGCATGAAAATATATAAAGCAAATACTAAAAGAACTAAAAAGGAGAAATAACAATACAATACTTGGAAACTTTGATACCCCATTTTTGACAATGGATATCTCATCCAGCAGAGAATCAATAAGAAAGCAGCAGATTTAAACAACATTATAGACCAAATCTACCTAACAGCTATATACATAGCATTCTATCTGACAACAGCAGAATACATGTTCTTCTCAAGTGCAAATGGGACAATTTCTAGAACACACCATGTAGGGCTACAAAAAAAGTCTCAGCAAATTCAAGAAGATTGAAACTATAGCAAGAATCTTCTCTGATCATAATGGTAACAATCTAGAAATCAATAACAGGAGGAAAACTGGAATACTGAAGAATACATGGAAATTAAACAAAACTCCCAAACAATGAATGGCTCAAATAAGTAAATAACTAGAGGGAAAAGATCTTGAGTCAAATAAAAATGCAAATAAAATATAACAGGGCTTCCCTGGTGGCGCAGTGGTTGAGAATCTGCCTGCTAATGCAGGGGACACGGGTTCGAGCCCTGGTCTGGGAGGATCCCACACACCACGGAGCAACTAGGTCCATGAGCCACAACTACTGAGCCTGCGTGTCTAGAGCCTGTGCTCCAAAACAAGAGAGGCCGTGATAGTGAGAGGCCCGCGCATCGCGATGAAGAGTGGCCCCCGCTTGCCACAACTAGAGAAAGACCTCGCACAGAAATGAAGACCCAACACAGCCAAAAATAAATTAATTAATTTTTAAAAAATAAAAATAAAAATAAAAATAAAATATAACAAAATTTATGGGGTATGGCAAAAGCAGTTCTCAGAGGAAAGTTTATAGCTATAAATGACTACACATCAAGAAAACTGAAAGATTTCAAATAAACAACGTAACTACATCTCAAGGAACTAGAAGTAAAAGAAGAAGCTCAGATGAAAATTAGCAGTATGAAAAGTATTAATAAAGATTAGAGCAGAAATAAATGAAAAAGAGAAAAGGAAAATTATAGAAAAGATGAACAAAACTAAGATTTTTGTTGTTCAGAAGGTAAACAAAGTTGACAAATCTTTAGCTAGAATAACCAAGAAAAAAAGAGCAAGGATCCACACCAACAAAATTAAAAATGAGACCACAGCTATCACAACAGATAACACAGAAATACAAGGATCATAACAGGCTACTAAGAACCATTATATGCCAACAAACTGGACAGCCTACAGAAAATGGGAAATTGTTACAAACATACAACCTACCAAGAATGAAACAGAAAGAAATAAAATCTGAACAGATCAATAACTATTAAGGAGATTAAATCAATAATAAAAAGTCTCCCAGTGAAGAAAAGACCAGGACTAGATGGATTCACTGATGAATTTTACCAAAACTTTAAAGAATTAACATTAATTATTTTCAAACTCTTCCAAAAATATCAAAGAGGTGGGAACCCTCCCAAACTTATTTCATGAAGCGAACATTACTCTGATAGCAGAGCCTGAAAGGAACACTACAAGAAAAAAATAAAAACTATAGGCCAATATACCTGATGAATATTGATGCAAAACGGTGAATAAAATTCAGCAACTCGTTAAAAGGATCATTCATCAAAATCATTGCATAGCTAGAACAACAGACATAGATCAATAAGGAAGGAGAAAAACTTGAACACTATAGACCAATTGTCCTAATAGATATACAAAACACTAAACTCAACAAGGCAGAATATACAAATATACGTTCTTCTAAAGCACACATGAAACAGTGATGCCAGTATCATGGTAACATGAAATGCTCTGTTTGTCTCCCCCCTCAATCACAACCAGTAAAATATCCATAACACAACAAGTTTTCTGTGCCCAACACACCAGGATGCTGGAGAATTCCACACATCTATAAGGTAAAGGTGGGCAGACTGGAACACATACTGGGGGTGAAACCAGAGGAACAGCAGAGGCACTGCCTGCAATCCCATCTCCCACCCCATAAAGGAAAGTTAAGAAAAGCATTCCAGTGAGTTAAAAAATAAAATTGATGAACAGAACGAGTAATTTACCAAAGAGATTGAAGCTCTTAAAAAATAAATTCTGGAGCTAGAGAATTCAATAAATGAGATGAAGAATTCATTAGAAAGCATTGGAAATAGAGCAGACCATATGGAAGAGAGAATTAGCCAGCTCAAATATAGAAAACTAGAAATGATACAGATAGAAGAGGAGAGTGAAACAAGATGGAAAAAATGAAGAAATTCTTTGAGAACTATCTGATTCCGTTAGGAAGGGCAACATGAGGAAAATGGGTATCCCAGATGGAAAAGAGAGGAAGAAAGGAGCAGAGAATTTACTTAAAGAAATTATAGCTGAGAGCTTTCCAAACAAGGGGAAGGAACTGGATATACAAACTTAGAGAACACCTAATTATATCAATGCAAAATGACCTTCTCCAAGACATATTATACTAAAATTGACAAAGTCAATGACAAAGAACAAATTTTAAAGGCAGCAGGGGAGAAAAGGTAACCTACAAGGAGCCCCCATTAGGCTATCAGCAGATTTCTCAGCGGAAACTCTGCAGGCCAGGAGAGAGTGGAATGACATACTCAAAATATTAAATCTGAAAACTGTCTGCCAAGAATACTCTATCCAGCTAAGTTATCCTTCAGATATTAAGGAAAAATAAAGGCTTTCCCAGAAAAACAAAAGCTGGGAGAGTTCATTACCACTAGACATGTCTTATAAGAAATGTTGAAAGGAGCTCTTCTACCTAAAATTAAAAGGCAAAAGCACACAAAACTTCGAGTAAAATGATATACAGACAAACAGAATTTTAAAATTGCAACTCTGTATTAGAACTGGTTGTTAAGCACTTCATAGAATAAAGGTTAAAGGCAGCTGGATGGAGTAGAAAAATGACTATAGCTAATTCAATTTGGTAACAAACTCACTACATAAAAAGGGATAGATAATTTGAAATAACAAACACAAAAAGGGAAGAGGAAAAGAATGGAACTCATACATGCAACTGAAGATAAGATGCTACCAGCAGAAAAAGAACTATTTTATCTATGAGATGTTTTATACAAACTTCATGATAACAACGAAATATAAATCTAGAACAGAGACATAAAACACAAAAAAAGAGGAAACTGAGAAAAATGTCATGGAAAACCACCAAACCAAAATGACAGAGAGAAACACAAGAAAAAAGAAACAATGGAGATATAGAGCAGCCAGAAAACAAAAGCAGCATTATGAAGACCTCATATATCAATAATCTCCCTAAATGTAAATGGACTGAATTTACCAACCAAAAGACACAGAGTGGCTGAATGGATTAAGAAACAAGACCCAATAATATGCTGCCTCCAGAAGATACATCTTAGCTCTGAAGACAAACATAGGCTCAAAGTGAAGGGATGGAAGATGACACTCCAAGCCAATGGCAGCCAAAAGAAAAGAAGTGTAGCCATACTCATAACAGACAAAATAGACTTCAAGCCAAAAAAAGTAACAAGAGACAAAAATGGACAGTATATAATGATAAAAGGAACAATTCATCAAGAACACATAACAGTTATTAATATGTATGTACCAAACATAGGAGAACCAAAGTATATAGAGCAATTATTAACAGACCTAAAGTCAACAAGGAAACAGTGGCCTTAAATGAAACATTAGACAAGATGGATTTGATAGATTTGTACAGAACATTCCATCTAAATGCATCAGAATACACATTCTTCTCAAGTGCACATGGAACTTTCTCAAGGACAGACCATATGTTGGAAACAAAACAAGTCTCAATAAATTTAAGAAAATTAAAATCATATCAAGCATCTATCCCAACCACAATGTTATGAAACAAGAAATCAACTACAAGAAGAAAGCTCTGAAAATCACAAATGTGTGGAGACTAAACACCATTCTTTCAACAACTATTGGATCAAAGAAAAAATCAAAGGAGAAGTCAAAAATTACCTGAAGACAAATGAAAATGCCACATATCAAAATCTGTGGGATGTGGTACTAAAAGGAAAGTTTATATCAACACCAGATTACCTCAAGAAATTAAGAAAAATCTCAAAGAACCAACCTAACCCATACCTAAATGAACTAGGAAAAGAAGAAAAAGTGAAGCAAAAAGTCAGTAGACAAAAAAGGAATTAATAGAGATCAGAGCAAAAATAAATGAAAGAGACTAATAAAACAGAAAAGATCAATGAAACTAAGAGCTGGTTCTTTGAAAAAAAGACAAACCTTTAGCTAGACTAAGAAAAAAAGAGAGAAACTCAGAAACAAAAGAAGAGAAGTTACAACAGATACCTTAAAAATACAAGGATTATGAGAGAATACAATGAACTTCTATATGCCAAGAAATTTAACAACATACAAGTGGATAAATTCTCAGAATTATACAACATTTCAAGACTGAATCATGAAGAAATAGAAAATCTGAATAAACCAATCACTAGTAAGGAGATTGAATCAGTAATTTAAAAAATATCCCAAAAAACAAAAGTCCACAGTGAAATGGCCACATAGGTGAATTCTACCAGTCAAAGAAGCTTTAACATCAATCTTTTCAAACTGTTCCCAAAAAAATTAAGGAGGAAGAAATGCTTCCTAACTCATTTTACAAGGCCAACCTTACCCTTTTACCAAAATTAGACAAGTACAACACACAAAAAAGTACATTAAAGCCTAATATCTCTGATGAATATAGATGCAAAAATCCTCGACAAAACATTAGTAAACCAAATACAACAATACGTTAAAAGGATCATACACCATGCTTAAGTGAGATTTATTCCAGGGACACAAAAATGGTTCAACATCCAGAAATCAATTAGCATGATACACCACACTAACAAACTGAAGAATAAAAACCATATGATCATTTCGATAGATGCAGAAAAAGCTTTTGACAACATTTAACATCCGTATGATAAAAACTATTAGTAAAATGTATATAATAAAGGCCATATATGACAAGCCCACAGAAAACACTATATTCAATGCTGAAGAATAGAATGCTATCCCTCCAAGATCGAGAACAAGACAAAGATGCCCACTACCACACTCTTATTCAACACAGTTTGAGGAAGAGCAATCAGGCAAGAAAAAGAAAAGGCATCCAAATCAGAAAGAAGAAGTAAAACTGACCTATTTGCAGATGGCATAATTTTACATATAGAAAAGCTGAAAGACCTCACCAAAACCTATTATAACTAATAAACAAATTCAATAAAGTTGCAAGGTACACAATCATTATACAGGAATCTATAGTCTTTCTATGCAGTAACAATGAACTCGCAGAAAGAGAAATTAAGAAAACAACCACATTTACCTACTTAAAAAAAAGAGAAGATACAGATTCGAAAGGCTCCCATGGCCCTCATGGAGTATGATGGATGGATGAGTCCAGCAGTCTCAATGAGTTACTCATCAGGAAAAGGAAGCCTCTCCTCCCAGGTTCTTGTGTGCACTGGGACTGAGAGAAAAAGCGGTGACTTCATAAGAACCTGGGCAAGACCTACCTGTTGGTCTTGGAGCATTTCCTGGGGAGGTGGTGGATGGCTTTGGCTCACTGCAGTGACATGGACACTGGTGAGAGAGGTACCTGGGAGAACTCTTTGGGGTGAGCTCTCCTGGAAGCGGCCATTTGACAGCAAGACCTGGCCCCACACAATGGCCTGTAGGGTCAAGTGCTGGGATGCCTCAGGCCCAACAACCAACAGAGCAGAAACACAGCCCACCCATCAGCAGACAGACTCCCTAAAGTAGTCCTGAGCCCAAAGCTGCTCTAAACACACCCCTTGACATGCCCATGCCCACAGAGGGAAAAGACCCAGCTCCACACACCCATGGGCAGGAACCAGGCCCTCCCACAAGGAAGCCTGCACAAGCCTCTAAGAACAGCCTCACCCACCAGGGAGTAGACACCAGAAGGAAGCGGAACTACAATCCTGTAGGCTCTCGAACAGAGACCACAAACACAGAAAGTCAGACAAAATGGGATGGCAGAGGAATATGTTCCAGACAAAGGAACAAGATAAAACCCCAGAAAAACAACTAAATGAAGTGGAGATAGGCAATCTACCTGAAAAAATAATTCAGAGTAATGATAGTAAAGATGATACAAGAGTTCAAAAAAAGAATGGAGGCACAGAATGAGAAAATACAAGAAATGTTTAAGAAAGATCAAGAAGATCTAAAGAACAGAGTTGAACAATACAATGATTGAAAAGAAAAATACACTAGAAGGAATCAATAGCAAGATAAAAGAGGCAGAAGAACACATAAGTGAGCTGGAAGACAGAATGGTGGAAATCACTGCCACAAAACAGAATAAAGAAAAAAAGAATGAAAAGAAATGAGGACAGTCTAAGAGACCTCTGAGACAACATTAAACCAGCATTCGCATTATAGGGGTCCCAGAAGGAGAAAAGAGAGAAAGGTCCTGAGAAAATATTCAAAGAGATAATAGCCAAAAACTTCCCTAATATGGGGAAGAAGTCACCCAAGTCCAGGAAGGGCAGAGAGTCCCATACAGGACAAAACCAAGGAGGAACATGCTGAGACACATATTAATCAAATTGACAAAAATTAAAGACCAAGAAAAATCTTAAAAGCAGCAAAGGAAAGGCAACAAAAAACATACAAATGAATCGACATAAAATTATCAACTGATTTTTCAGCAGAAACTCTGCAGGCCAGAAGGGCATGGCACAATGTATTTAAAGTGATGAAAGGGAAAAACCTATAACCAAGAATACTCTACCCAGCAAGGCTTTCATTCAGACTTGACAGAGAAATCAAAAGCTTTACAGACAAGCAAAAGAATTCAGCACTACCAAACCAGTTTTACAACAAATGCTAAAGGAAAAACTCTAGGTGGAAAAGAAAAGGCAACAACTAGAAAAAAGAAAACAAATGGGAAAGCTCACCTGTAAAGGCAAACATGCAGCATAGTCAAGAAATCATCCACACAAAAAATATGATATCAAAACCAGAAATCATGAGAAGAGGAGAATACAAATTCAGGATATTGGAAATGCACTTGAAATTAACAGTCAACCAACTTGAAACAAACTTTTATATATATATAGACCACTGTTTCAAAACCTCATGGAAACCATAAACCAAAAAACTACATTAGATATACACACAAAAAATAAAAAGGAATCCAAACACAACACTAAACATAGTCATCAAATCACAAGAGAACAAAAGAGAAAAGGAAGAAAAACAGATTACAAAAAAATCCAAAACAATTTTTTAAATGGTAATAAAAACATACATATTGGTAATTATCTTAAATGTAAATGAATTAAATGCTCCAACCAAAAGACATAGACTGGCTGAACAGATACAAAAAAAAAAAGACCCATGTATATGCTGTTTACAGGAGACTCACTTCAGATCTAGAAACCTGTATAGACTGAAAGTGAGGGGATGGAAAAAGGTATTCCATGCAGATGGAAATCAAAAGGAAGCTGCAATAGCAATACTCATATCAGACAAAATAGACTTTAAAATAAAGACTGTTACAGGAGACAAAGAAGGACACTACATAATGATCAAGGGATCAATCCAAGAGAAAGATATAACAATTGTACACACACACACACACATATATATATATATATATATGCACACAACACAAGAGCACCTCAATATATAAGGCAAATGTTAAAAGATATAAAAGGAGAAATTGATAGTAACACAATAATAGTGGGGGACTTTAACACCCCAGTTACATCAATGGAGAGATCATCCAGACAGAAAATCAATGAGGAAACACAGTCCTTAAATGACACATTAGATCAGGCGGACTTAATTGATATCTATACAGTGTTCCATCGTAAAGCAGCAAATACACATTCTTCTCAAGTGCACATGGAACATTATTGAGGATAGGTCAGAGAAGAAAAAGAAACAAAAAGGAATCCTAACTGGAAAAGAAGAAGTAAAACTGTCACTGTTGCAGATGACATGATACTATACATAGAAAATCCTGATGATGCTAACAGAATACTAAGACAGCTCATCAATGAATGTGGTAAAGTTGCAGGATACAAAACTAATACACAGAAATCTGTTGCATTTCCATACACTAACAACAAAAGATCAGAAAGAGACGTTAACGAAACAATCCCATTTACCATCTCATTAAAAAGAAGAAAATACCTAGGTATAAAACTACCTAAAAAGGCAAAAGACCTGTAGTCTGAAAACTATAAGATGCTGAAGAAAGAAATCAAAGATGACACAAAGAGATGGAATGATATACCATGTTCTTGGATTGGAAGAATCAATATTGTCAAAATGACTATACTACCTAAGGCAATCTACATATTTAATGAAATCCCTATCAAATTACCAATGGCATTTTCGGCAGATCTAGAAAAAAAATCTTAAAATGTGTATGGAAACACAAAAAACCCTGAATAGTCAAATCAATACTGAGAAACAAAAATGGAGCTAGAGGAATCAGGTGCCCTGACTTCATACTATGCTACAAAGCTATACTAATCAAAAGAGTATGGTACTGGCACAAAAATAGAAACATTGATCAATGGAACAGGACAGAAAGCCCAGAAATAAAATCACACACCTATGGTCAATTAATTTACAACAAAGAAGGCAAGAATATACAACGGAGAAAAGACAGCCTCTTCAATAAGTGGTGCTGGGAAATGTGGACAGCCACGTGTAAAAGAATGAAATAAGAACACTCTCTAACACCATACAGCAAAATAAACTCAAAATGGATTAAAGACCTAAAATGTAAGAGGAAAACACAGGCAGAACACTCTTTGACATAAATGGCAGCAAGACCTTTTTTGATCCACTTCCTAGAGTGATGAAAATAAAAACAAAAATAAACAATTGGGACCTAATTAAACTTAAAAGCTTTTGCGCAGCAAAGGAAACTATCAACAAAATGAAGACAGCTCACAGAATGGGAGGAAATTTTTGCAAATGATGTGACCGACAAGAGATTAATCTCCAAAATATACAAACACTTCACACAGCTCAATATCAAACAATAAACAACACAATCAAAAATGGGCAGAAGATCTAAATAGACATTTCTCCAAAGAAGACATACAGATGGCCAAAAGGTACATGAAAAGATGCTCAACATCGCTAATTATTAGAGAAATGTAAATCAAAACTACAATGAGGTATCACCTCACACCGGTCAGAATGGCCATCATCAAAGGTCTACAAACAATAAATGCTGAAGAGGGTGTGAAGAACAGGGAACCCTCCTACATCATTGGTGGGAATGTAAATTGGTGCAGCCGCTATGGAGAACATATGGAGGTTCCTTAAAAAACTAAAAAGAGAGCTAACATACGATCCAGCAAACCCACTCCTGGGCGTATATATCCAGAGAAAACCATAATTCAAAAAGATACATTCACCACAATGTTCACTGCAGCACTATTTATAATTGTCAAGACATGGAAGCAACCTAAATGTCCATCAATAGATGAATGGATAAAGATGATGTGGTACATATATACAATGCAATATTACACAGCCATAAAAAGAATGAAATAATGCCCTTTGCAGCAACATGGATAGACAAGGAAATTGTTATTCTAAATGAAGTAAGTCAGAGAAACACAAATATATGATAACACATATATGTGGACTCTAAAAAAAATGGTACCAATGAACTTTTTTAAAAAACAGAACCAGAATCATAGACTTAGAAAACAAACTTATGGTTACCAAAAGGGAAAGGTGGGGAGGGATAAATTAGGAGTTTGGAATTAACATACACACACTACTATATATAAAGCAGATAATCAACAAGGACCTACTGTATAGCACAGGGAGTTATATTCAGTATCTTGTAATAACCTATATAGGAAAAGAATCTGAAAACGAATAGACATATGTATATGTATAACTGAATCACTTGGCTGTACACCTGAAACACAACATTGTAAATTGACGATACTTCAATATAAAATAAAATAAATTTTTTAAACAGAAGATACAAATAACTAAAATTAGAAATGAAAATGAGGACATTACAACTGATACCACAAAAATAAAAAGGATTATAAGAGACTGCTATGAATAATTATATGCTACCTAACTGGATAACATAAAAAACATAAATTCCTAGAAACCTAACCTACCAAGACTGAAATACACATAAATATTAAAGATATTACTAGATCAATAATGAGTAAGTAATGAAAATGAATCAGTAATCAAAAACCACATAAGAAAGTAAAATCCAGGACCAGGTAGATTCACTAAAAAATTCTATCAAACATTTAAAAAAGAAAGATCCCAAAGAAATATTTACACATTAATGTTCCTTGCATCATTATTCACAATAGCCAAAAGGTGGAAGAAACTCAAAGGTTCATTAACAGGTGACTGGATAAAGAAAATATTGTATAGGCACACGATGGGATATGATGCAGCCTTAAAAAAGAAGGGCATGCTGTCACATGCTACAACATGGATAAAACTTTAGGACATTACGCTAAGAAAACATAATACTCTGTACTCCTTCATTAGAAAACAATTCAAGAAATAGGTGATTTCACACTGGTGGGCTATTTCAAGAAAAGGCACTAAGAGAACTTCTTTTGCAAGCTCCCCACTGGGCTTCACAAAGGTCACAGTTAATCCTCATACCTGCCACTGGTAACCACATAGCAACGTATATTTTGTTTAAAAGAAGTTGTTGAAACCTTTTAAACTGTATCTCTATGCCTTTGTAATCTTAGTAAAGAACATTTTCTGTGTGAGGAAAAACATGTGGTTAAAAAGTAACCCTATAAAAAGAAAAAAAAAGAGAAGAGAAAAGAAAGAAGACTACAAAGGTTTTAAGATACTGTATCAATAAAAGGCCACCAGATTAGATAAAAAGGGTCTGAGATTGATAAAAGTCCAAAAACATCTCTGGGCTCTCAACCATATAAATAAATAGTTATTGGTTTAGGCCACTAAATTTTGGAGTGGTATGCTACACAGTAAGAGATGACTTACACTTATCTTAAAGTCTACTTTGTCTGATATTAATCTAGCTAAACAGGTTTTTAGAACATTTTTATGGTATATTTTTAAAATCTTTCACTTTCATGACATATTTTTGACTTCAGTTGTAAGCAGAGCGAGTATGTACGTGTGTGTGTGTGTGTGTGTGTGTGTGTGTGTGTGTGTGTGTGTGTGTGTGTCTTACATCATACTCTGTCTTTGCTTTCAATTAAACTTCATCTTTGGATTTTAACTGCAGTACTTAGTCCCTCTACATCTAATATAATTACTTACATATTTGAGTTGAAATATTTTATCTTAATTAGCTTTTAATTTGTTCCATTTATGAAACAAATATTTAATGTATGTTTTTCTTTCCCTTTATTGCTTTCCTTTCGTTGATTATGCTTAAAATTCTGCTTTCCTACTTCTAATTGCTTTGTGATTTTGTAAGAATGTGATTTTAGTGCATGTGTTGACTTTGTACTGGGTCAGCTTAACCACACTAAAAAACCTATCAACTCTTTAATTAGTCACACACTTCAATTTTTGTCACCTCTGCCAAGAGTTAGCTCAGCTTCCCTGCCTCATATTCACCTCTTCAGAACCAATGACTTCCTTATGGGAAAAAATATCTTTATTTTGTAACTTATATCTTAAAAGTTTAATATCTCAAAATTTTGTGGATCTAATCTATGCGTTTTTGTTTTGCTAACTCTTGTACATGGTGGCTAAGTCTCTTATGGATTTTGAGCTCATATATGGCTGATATTAATCTGTAGGAATCCTGCTTGAAGTTGCATTCCTCCAGAGAGCAATACTACTTGCTTCCATCAGCTGCCCTCAGATCTACCAAACTGGGACAAATGTAGCCTCATAGCTTAGAATCTACTAATTGCCTATGTTGTATAAATTCAAAACCCAGACCTATACAAGACCTGAAGTACAGTCATGCATCCTCAATATGAGAATTGTGTTCATTTTCTGTCATTTCATTTACCTTGAACTTAGGAGAGCAAAACATAACTTGTTCCCCTAGAACTTAGCTAGAACAAAACAGATAACTTGTTTTCTCCCTTTGCTTAGAAGGAGTGGCATATTTGTTTTGTAGACTACCCTTCCAATTAGGCGGAGGCAATTAGATATTATTGTATTCGGGGGTAGGGTTTGGAGGAGTTCTAATCTATGCTTCCATTGAGGATGCAATCCTTTTGAAAAAAAGAAAAATAGCTGGCAAGCTTCAGAAAATGAAAAGATAGTTCACTTTACAAAAGCAATTAGAGAGCCCGGAATACAAAATAAATGAATTAACAAAAACTTGGTGTATTCACAATTTTTAAGAATTCATTCATTGCAAAAGCAAAATAAACTTTCATCAAAAAATGGTTTTAAAATTTTTATTATATCCTTGAAATCAGGTTAAAGACGACTGTTAAATCATTTAAAAAGAACAATGCAAAAAAAAGAACCTACCAGATTTTTATCCACAACAATATACATATCAAGATATCGGGGGAATAACTTGAAATAGCCAGGTCTCTGAAAAACATACAACATGAGTATTGAGAAATTTCCAAAAATTTGCCTTCTATTGAAATTATGTTCAGAGATAAAATGAGAGACGAGTTGATACTGATTAAATATTAAGGTGATTTTCAACTACAAGAACCCAGGCATATTTCGATTTTTGCAGTAGCTGAAATTAGAAATATTAAGTTTATAACATAAAAGTTTCCTTTCCTTAGCCTTGTTATAATTTTTCATAGTAATCTTCCACGTGCGCAGATTTTCTGCTAACCAATTATTAGAAACTACTTTTGACAAACAATGTAGTTTAGAAAAATATTACTAAAGTTTACAATCATGGGCAGTTCACTAGAGCCAGGAAAGTTATTTATGGCAGCTTATAGGTCTTTGTGGAGGAAGAATTCATCAGTTTGCTTTACATGTACCTTATGTAAGCCACTGATATTATTCATTTCTGAATTCTCGCATTAACAAAGACTCATTTAGAAATCTAGATCACATACTCTTTTCACCTAAATTACCAGAATAATTGAGGAAAAGGAAGAATTTACATTAATTATCCAAATGCCCACATGAGAAAATTAGTTTTTTGCTTTATTTAATCTTATATTCACATATCTGTTTCCAAGATTAGTTACCTAAGTTTCTGCTAAACTTTCATCTAATAACAAGCATAACAAAGAACTTAATTTCATTCTCCATCCATTTGAAAAGTTATGCAGAGCCATCATGAAAAAGTAAAATTTTAAATTTGCGTATCACCAAATTTTGCTCTGAAAGTATTTTTCATTTCATAAAATTATACTGAAAAATTTAAAATTAAACAGTCCACACTTACTTCTGAACTTTTTCTGACTTGATACTGTGAGCTATCATAGATATAAGTGTCATTTTCCCATAACAGAGGAATATTAGTTATATCATTTTTTTCTTCATGAATCATGTGCATGAATCCTGATACAGCTTCCATTGGGTCAATTCCATACGAGATGTTTTTAAACTGCAATATTCCCCTGTTAAAATAATCAAAACAAATCTGATACGATTCTACTGAAACCATGAGAAATGTTGATGTCAGCCAAAAATTTTTTTACATTTAAAGTCACCTTAGTTTTTCTGTTTATCTCTTTATTCTTTGAGGTGTTGCTCCAGAACTGGACCAGTAATAACACAGGATATGTATGGCTTTTTATTACAAATATTCTAATAAAAATATTTTTACTATCTTAAAGAAAGCAGGTTAGTGGCATGCATCCGTGTGCTTAAATGGGTTAAGACCTCTACCTAGGCTGTTGATTTTCTAAGCCAACCTTTAGGAGCCATAGGCACTCTTTTCCTTAGTCTTAGGTCCCTTTCTTCTCTTTGAAATCTCTACCTCTCCTCTGACACTTCGCCTCTTAAATCATTTATTTGTGTGGCTGAGTTAAAGGTGCTATTCGCCTAAGAAAGACTATGAGCAGAGCCAAAGTACCTGTCAGACTCAGGCATGCCACACTGTCAACCATTCTAGGAGATTAAGACACGAGTCAAACATAAAGAATTTGGGAAAACTAGATTAGTATGGAGAGACCCAATCAGCACCTCCTACACTCAAGATTGCTCAAAGCCTCAAGCAGCATATCCTGTTAGAACCAACAAGTAGCCTCCCATCTGGAATGGATGCTGCCGGGGTGCCACACTTTATTTTATCAGTAATTATGGTTCATGCCTTTGGGAACTGAAATAACAAAGGTGACTGTAGAACTAGAAAAGATACATAAAGGATCAACTCATAGACTAGCAAGATCTAATACTGGCAAATGGAATGTCTTTAAACAGGCTACAACCTGAGTCCTGAACAAATGTTGAGTGATACAAGAGAATTTGGAAAACCTGCAACATATCCATGATAATTGCAATCCATCTGAAAAAAAATACACAGAGAAAAACAAATGGGTAAGTTCTTTTTGAAACGGACATCCCAGATATCTCACTGATACTTTTTACTTTCACTACCTTAGTACTTTAATATCAGTGGCCATTTCCCAATGAAGTTGTGCCAGGTAGAAATAAGAACTAGTCCACATTATTCGATTTCAGTGAATGTGTAAAATAATATTCTAAACTTTCATAATGTTTGTATTTTTAAAGAAAATCCAGAATAAGAAATCTGTAACAAAATACCTAAGTCTTACCTGAGCTAACAAAGGCTGAGAATGTTGGGTGTCATCTTTGTCATAAGAATAAACAACAGAAGCTGAAGATAAAAATGATCTAGGCAGAAATCACCAAAACATCGTCAAATTGTGAACAGAAGACATAGAAAAATTATTCTTCATAATACAAATTTTCCTTTTGAGGGGCGAATTTAAAGTAGTGCCAATTATCTTGGCATATCCTATTGCCCCAACGCTTGTCATTTACAATAAATTAGGGGCAGACGGAGGCATTTTAATTATAGTGACACATAATGCTAAAATGCATGATAATGAACGACCTAAATTCCTAGAAATATCAAATAGCGAAATAACATAGGTCTCAATTTCCAACAAAGAACTTTCAATTCTCTGTCATTGCTCATTAATTCCAGATTTTAAACTTGAATCTCAAAATTAAAATGTAGGGTTAGGACAGAATTTTGAAGGATTTTTTAGCATCACTACAAATTCATATTCACTAAGCTTAACTGAGTACCAATTCTTCCCAATAACCTTGGTCTGAATTTTCTTTCATTCTCCTCAGTAATTATTCAAAAACTGGACACCACTCCTGTCAATCATCTCAATAACTTCCATGTCACCTCATCAGATCACCTGTACCCATCCTCGCTCCTTATATTTATTCCCAGAGAATGACTACTTCTTTTGTTCAAAGCAAACACTTGTGCTATGCATCCTATTCTGTGCCATGTATTGAAGATACATACTTTATTGGTACTGTAATTTCAAACTCTTCCTCTCTACTGTTGTTGTTTTTTTTTTTTTTTTTTGCGGTACGCGGGCCTCTCACTGTTGTGGCCTCTCCCATTGCGGAGCACAGGCTCCGGACGCGCAGGCTCAGCGGCCATGGCTCACGGGCCCAGCCGCTCCGCGGCATGTGGGATCTTCCCAGAGCGGGGCACGAACCCGTGTCCCCTGAATCGGCAGGCAGACTCTCAACCACTGCGCCACCAGGGAAGCCCCTCTCTACTGGTTTTTATCTTAACACTATTGAAAAGTTTATTGTCAAGTCATTACCATCCTAACTAACTCTCCCTTGGCCCTGTGTCCTCCTCTAGCTATTCCCTACATATTTTCAATTCTCAACAGATTTTACCAAAAGCGTAGTCTGCACACAGTTTCTTTGCTTTGTCAATTCTTACTCACCCTGAACTGCTCTGGAAAAGATTCATAACCACCAGAATGTCAAATCCGAAAGAGAGTTTTAAAATTATCATTGCACTGGACTTCTAGCATCATTTTGAAATTGTGACCACTCACTCTAATCACTTACTTTACATCACACATCACTCTTCTGCTTCTCTTCCTACCTCCCTGACCCTTCTAGCTTGATCTCTTTTGGTAGAACCGTAAAGAGAAATATTGGTCTTTCCCAAGATTCCGTCTTTAGCCACCAGTATATTTGTAAGCACTCTGTAAGCTCTCATTTAAAAAAAATTACACCAAACTATTGATTACTGCTAAATCTATATCCCTATTGCCAATCTCTCCTTAGAGATTCAAATTCCTACATTCATATACCTAAGGGGAAAAAAACCCCACTTGAATATCTTATAAGCAATGCAAACCAAACTCACCCCTTCCTCACATAAATATCTCCTTCATTAATATCCCTCATTTTATTATACTATAACCTATCAATTTTCTTAAGCAACAACTAAATTATCCAGGATTCCTCACTGTTTCCCAATCATTCTACCAAATCTATCCTCAAGGTTTACTGAATTTTTCTTTCCAGCGCTATGAGCATTGTTCAAGCCACTATCATCACTCACCTAAACTATTATATAATCATACAATTAGACACCTTACCTCCACTTTTACCCCCTCAGAAACAGCCTATAAAGACTCAACGGACCTATATAAGTCATGCTTAAAAACATTTTGGCTTCTGATACCCTTATCATGGCATTCTAGATCTTCTACAGTCCGGCTCCTGCCTACTGTTCCAAAATGTTTTACTTCTATCCTCAATAAATATGTCCTTCAGTCATTCACACTACTTTTTGCACACCACAAAAATGCAGTCTGTCTCACAGCTGCACATGATTTCCTTGAAACAGAATGTCCCCCAACACTACCCCACTTCTTTACAGAGTTAAGTATCTTCACTCAAGTCATCTCTTTCCAAAAGCCTCCTCTGATTTCCAAAGAATACTATCTACACATGTATCTTAATAGTGGATTATAAAACAATTCTCCATTTCTCTATTGATGTGTTTGAATATAGCTTTCTTATTATAAATTATTTACCTGTGCCCATGTTTTATTGCCTTTTGTATGCCTACGACTTTACCCAATAACTGATATACAATAGGTATCAAATGTAGATATGTATCAAATATACATTTGAATTGAAATAATCCTATTTGTAATTATTTTTAAAAATCAAGAAACCAAAAAATTAAAATTTGAAAAGATAAAATAATTACTTACTGCTTTTTGAGATGGATAAAATATGGTTTTCCTTCTATTGTAATGATATAAGCAACCTGTACATGAGCATCCAAAAAAATTTCAATAACACTTGTAAATAATATATGCAAAAAATGTTTTCTTCAAGTTATGCTCTTAAAATTGACAAAATTAGTAATAATATATAACTATCATATGTGCTTCCCTTCCCATGTGGATATTGGAATCTTCAGGATTCTGAATTGAATTGCCTCCTATTCACCGTTACTCACATATCTGAGGGACAAGCTTGCTGATAATTATCTTTTGGCTTAGACACACACCACCAATTCACCATGCCCAAGGCAAATGCCAAGATGCCCACCTCACTTGAGAGAAACCTTTGCTTGCTTACTCCCAGCCCTCCTGGGATGTAAATTTTCCTGCTCATGGGAAGAGACACTCGTAAAAGATAGAACTACAAGAAATCTACTACATCTCTAGCAAGATAACACAATAAGTACCACTGCACTTTGTTTATCGAATGCAATGAAATGCCTCTGGAATAGAATGTAGGAGAGGATAGAGGAAGGGCAGAGACATGTCTAGAGAACCCTCTAGAAGATAACAGAAAATATAAGATTCATTAAATTATTTATTTGGTTAATTTAAAAGTCTTATTTTAGCAAGAGAAATAGCCATTTAAAAGTTTTCAGTTCTTTAACTTTCTATTAGAACAGAGCAAGATTCGTTGCAGCAGATAACTGTTCTAAGAAGAATCATTTGAATGGCACTCTACAAAGAAGTCTAAATGGAATCTTGAGGGGACCTGAAAATTGCACCCTCTAAAAATGCCTTCTTATTAAATAAATATGATGAAAAATAAAGGGGAATATGATAGTACCAATAAAATTTAAAATCCACATGTCTTACAAAGCAAAACAACAACAAATCTAGGATGCAATTAACAAGAAATGTACAAAACTGACAGGAGAGAAAAACTCAAAACAGACATCATCCAGAGCTTCTACAACTTTTCATTCACTGCATCCAGCTGTTTGGAATTGTGTCCCCCTCCAACCAAATTTACATGTGAATTCCTAACCTCAGTACCTCAGAATGTGACCTTATTCAGAGACAGGGCCTTTACAGAGGTAATCAAGTTAAGGAGAGGTCATTAGTGTGGGCCCTAATCCAATGTGAGTGGTATACTTGTAAAAAAAAGTAAATTTGGACACAGACATACACAACAGGAGAATCCCACATGAAGATTCATACAAAGACATCTATCTATAAGCTAACGATAGAGGCCTGGAGCAGATCCACCCCTCATAGTCCCTAAAAGAACCAACCCTGCAAACACCTTGATCTTGGACTTCTAGCCTCCAAAACTATGAGACAGTAAGTTTCTGTTGTTTAAGCCACATTGTTTGTGTTTCTTTGTTATGGGAGCTCTAGTAAATGAATACACCATTTTTTCCATTAAAAAATTACAACAAATGCTAAAGAACAGGATCAAATTTTTAAAAAAACAAATAAAAAATAGAGGATAATAACAAAGCCACAGTAATATCTATAAAATGACCATGACTAAAATGAGAAGATGGAGAATTTCAGTAGAAGTATAGAATCTTTAATAAAGGAATTAAAATCAGAAAGATATTTCTGATTTTACAGAAGAAAAAATCAATATCTGTTATTAAAAATTCAATAAAAGTGTATAAGAGAATATTAGATATAGCAGGGGATGAGATTGGTGACAGGAATATAGGTCAGTAGAAAATATCCAGATTGAAACACAGAGAGAAAAATATGAAAAAGAAAACAAGAGAAACATGACCAATTAAAAATGTCTAACACTCATGTAATTATAGTCCAAAAAATATGATAAAGATCAGACTAGGAAAGAAATGACATTTTTAAAATTCATGGCTGATATTTTCAAAGCTTATGAAAGATATCAACCCACAGTCTCAAAATATTCTATTATTCCAAAACAGGATGAACACAAAGAAAGTATACCTAGGCATGTCATGCTCAAACATTTAAAACAAAAGACAAAGAGAACATACTCAAAAATCAGTAAGAGAAAAATGACCCATTACTTTCAAAATAATTCTTAATAAATTATGTGTGGTTGGATCTAGAGATTGTCATACAGAGTGAAGTCAGAAAGAGAAAAACAAATTTTGTATATTAACGCATATATGTGGAATCTAGAAAAATGGTACAAGTGAACTGGTTTGCAACGCAGAAATAGAGACAGCTGTAGAGAACAAATGTATGGACACCAAGGGGGGGAAGTGGCTGGGGGCGGGTGGTGGTGGGATGAACTGGGAGACTGGGATTGACATATATACACCAATATGTATAAAATAGATAACTAATAAGAACCTGCTGTATAAAAAATAAATTAATTAAATAAAATTTTAAAAATAAATAAATAAATAAATAATGTGTAACTCTACGACTGAAACAATGGACACCAGAAGGCAATGGAATGACACCTTTAAAGTTTTGAAAGAAAAGTAGGAGTACCTATACTAACTTATATTAAGACTTTGAATAAAGCTATGGTAATTAAGGCAGTGGAATATGGGTCAAAATAGGAAAAACAGTCCAATGACACAGATGATAAAAGGATCAAGCCAACAAGAAGATATAACAATTGTAAATATATATGCACTCAACACAGGAGCACCTAAATGCATAAAGCAAATACTAACAAACACAAAAGGAAGAACTGAGAGTAACACAATAACAGTAAGGTTTATAACACTCCACTTACATCAGTGGACAAATAATACAGACACAAAATTAATAAGGAAACACTGGCCTTAAATGACACATTACAAAATGCACTTCAGAGATACTTACAGAACATTACATCCAAAAGCAAAAGAATACACACTCTTTTCAAATGCACTTGAAACATTCTCCAGAATAGATCACATATTATGCCAAAAACAAGTCTCAGTAAATTTGAGAAAATTGAAATCCCATCAAGTATTTCTTTTCCCAACCACAGAGGTATGAGACTAGAAATCAAAACTAGAAAAAAACTGCAAAAAACACAAACATGTAGAGTCTGAACAATATGCTACTAAACAACTGATGTGTCACTGCAGAAATCAAATGGGAAATCAAAAAATACCTGGAGACAAATGAAAATGGAAACAAAGTTGATCCAAATTCTATGGAATGCAGCAAAAGCAGTTCTAAGAGGGAAGTTTCTAGTGATACAAGCCTATCTCAGGAAACAAAATCGCAAATAAACAACCTAACCTTACACCTAAAGGAACTACAAAAAGAAGAACAAACAAAACCCAAAGTTAGTAGAAGGAAAGATAACAAAAAGATCAGAGCAGAAATAGATGACATAGAGACTTAAAAAAAAAAACATCAATGAAACTAAGAGCTGGTGCTTTGAAAAGATAAATAAAATCAATAAAACTTTAGCCACACTTATCAAGAAAAATGAGGGCCCATATAAAATCAGAATAAAAAAGAAGTTATAACAAACACACCAGAGCTACAAAAAATCATGAGAGTACTGTGAACAATTATGCACCAATAAAATGGACCATCCAGAAGAAATGGATAAATTCTTATAAATGTACAATCTACCAAGACTAAATCAAGAAGAAATACAAAATATGAACAGAATTGTAATGAACTGAATCAGTAACTTAAATAAACTCCCAACAAACAAAAGTCCAGGACCAGATAGCTTCACCGATGAATCCTACCAAACATTAAAAGAAGAGTTAACACCTGACCTTCTCAAACTATTCCCAAAAATTAAAGAGGAAGGAACACTCCCTAACTTATTCAATGAAGCCAACATCTGCCTGATACCAAAACAAGACAAAGACATCACACACACACAAAAAAATTATAGGACAACATCACTGATGAACATAGAGGCAAAAATCCTCAACAAAATATTAGCAAACCAAATTAAACAATATATTCAAAGGACCATACACCATGATCAAATTGGATTTATGTCAAAGATACAAAGATATTTCAATATCTACAAATCAAATATTGTGATACACCACATTAACAAATTCAAGAGTAAAAATCATATGATCATCTCAATAGATGCAGAAAAAGCTTTTGACAAAACTCAACATCACTTATGCTACCTCAACATAATAAAGTCCATATCTGACAAGCCCACAGCTAACATACTCAATGGTGAAAAACTGAAAGCTTTTCCTCTAAGACCAGGAAAAAAACAAGGATGCTCACTCTCATCACTTTCATTCAACATAGTACTGGAAAGCCCAGCCAGAGTAATCAGACAAAAAATAAATAAAAGAAAATCAAATTGAAATGGTAGAACTACAACAGTCACTGTTCCATACAACATGATACTATATATAGAATATCGTCAAGAGGCCACCAAAAAACTATTAGAACTAATAAATGAATTCAGTAAAGTTGCAGGATACAAAACTGATATACAGAAAGCTGTTGCATTCTATACACTGACAATAAACTATCAGAAATAAAAATTAAGAAAACAATCCACTTTACAATTGCATCAAAAAGAATAAAATACCTAGGAATAAATCTAACCAAGGAGGTAAAAGATCTGTACTCAGAAAACCATAAGACACTGATGAGAGCAATTGAAGATGACACAAACAGATGGAAAGATATACTGTGTTCATGGATTCGAGGAATTAATATTGTTAAAATGACCATACTACCCAAGGCAATCTACAGATTCAATGCAATCCCTATCAAACTACCAATGGCATGTGGCTAGAAGAGCCACACTCAAATAACTAGCTTCTGCAAGTTAGCAAATCAATGACAGCCCCAAGTTTCTGAAAGTCAGCCAATCAGTGACAGCCACAGCTTCTAGATAGGAGTCAGTAAATGCCTCCCTCCTCTGACACTGCACTGAGGAGGATTCTGAAAGTGAGAAGGCCAGCAAGTAGTCTTCCTGCACTACCTGCTCTAACACAGCTGAAAGCCTGCCAGCACCTAAACACTCACTTCTGAAAGCCCATGGCTCCCTGACACCAGGCTTTCCAAAACCTTATATAGCATTAACTCTGGCTTTCTTCAGAAAGACTGTGTTTACAACTGGCCCTTACAGGCAAATTGGAAGTTCCCCATTTTTTTAAATAACATATCAAGTTCAGTTTATAGTTTGTTCACAGGTTCACAATCTTTTCAACAGTTCATCTCATTTATGATTAGTTATGAGTTTGAACGTGTGACAGTTTCACTGACACAGCTGCAAGATTTTCAAATTCAATATTTTCAATTCTTTTTGAAATGTTTTGGAACGACTACCTATATTTTTATATGTGTATATTTAAACCCCAAAATGTCAAAAGGCAAGTGCAAATTTTGTAACGAATTTGCTAACAGTAGAAACTCCTCAACTGAGGAAAAAGTCCTTTTGAAGCTCTTTGTGCAGTTTGCAATTGTTCACTAAACATCAGAAATGGTGGAAAGTCAAATATAAACCAGCACATACTAACAGCTAGGCAAAAAAAAATAAATGGTTTCCCTCTACAGTACCAAAGAAGGTCATATAACAAATTTGGGGGATTAAGAAAAATTCAGAGGAAGAAGATGTAAGAATTGTAGCAGGCACTGTAATGGTTTTCCACTCTGTTTATCAGCAGTCTTTCTGCCCAAACGTCTAGCTGAATGCACAACTACCAGAAATACCCTTTGATTCCAAAATTGCAAGCAAATTTTCAAGTGCCAGGTTAAAATCCACTGCCACTATCAAAGAAGTAACACCAGCTGGCCCTATGTTTAACACCTGTGGACCCTCATCCTGTAAATATCTATCTAAATGGGTCCATTTTACCCAAGATGATTTAAAATTACACTGGTCAAAATGAAGAACTTTTGACATTCCCAAATTAGTTTATCTCCACATGCAATTGGGAAAAAAAAAAGTGTGACAACTAGGCAAAATGAGTGGGAAGCTTATTTAATTGCTATCTAGAGGCCTCTAAACACAACACTGAGAAAACTGTCCCCCTCCAAGCTATGGATGAAAAACTGACTCAGACTGTCTCTTAACTTGAAAAATCAGCTGATCCTTCTCACTTTCACTCACTGATGACTTTCAGCTCCTCCCTGACTAACTGAAAGTTGAGGTAAGTAGCTGCGGGCAAATCCGCAGGCCTAGGACTAGGGGCGGGGCCCAGAAAACTCAGTAATCAAGACAAATACTATTTCAATGCAATACTTTAAACAATCAAAATTAATGCAAAACTTCCGTGATGGAAAAAAATATCAATATCTTAAAGAAAGACAGGATCTGACCCGGTCTAACCTCATTCAGTCTCACCCTAATCCCAGTTTTTTGCCACTCCCTTAAATTCTGCACCTGAGTCAAGCACTTTGCTTGCCTCTCCCTAGTGCTGGCCCTGGTGGATCCTCCTTAGAATCCTTCGTCCTCAACAGAAACACACACATACAGGGTCATACACATCAAAATGCTCCTCCCTGTGAACCTGGTCTGAGTGGTCAGCTGTGCCTCCAAGAGCTGAAGCCCACCTTCAGCTACTAGGGTCTTGATATTAAAAGCAACTTAACACAATTTCAGAAATAAAAATATTTTTTTCCCAATTACATTATTTTCTGGATCTTTTATTGCCTCAGATGTTGAAATCTTTTCAGGAACTGTGGTCTGCAGAAAGGTTTTATGAGGATCTAAAACAAAAAATAAGCAGAGTTACTGTGATACTCGTAATCTTGCATTATTCATTTCTAAACTCAATTCGTTTCTCTATATTACCAAGTTTTTCTTATAATCTATGCATCTGCTTTTCCTTTCTGCTGTCCTTCGGTCATTCTTACCGATAAATTTCTTAAGCCTTGTCAAATCTTAACTTTTTATTCTCTACACACACACACACACACACAAAGTCGGGCACTTTGACTAGGTAACAGTAACAAATTACAGTTTTGTAAAAGAGGTACGGAAATAAGAAAACACGGGTGCATCAAGAAGTTGGGATCCTTGCAGCAAAAAACGATACAGAATACTGAATACAAGGGTGATCTGCAATTTTCCACGGAGAAGGTGGAGGACTGCAGTCACCAAATCGGGAACTCATTGATAATCAGCTTCTTCGTGGCAATGCAATTATTTCCAGAAGAGCAGACTGCCGTAGGTAAAAAAAAGGGCCACACCTTTCATTTCTGCCCGTTTTACAGACAAGGAAACCACCCCACGGAAATGAAAAGATTTTCCGCCCGGAGGCTGCCTCTCTGTCTCCTCAGCTGCAGACCTCGAGGCCAAGGGTCGGGAGGCTCTGGGGGCGAGGGCGAGGGGCGGGAGGGAGCACTGGGCCTGGATCCTGGACCAACGAGGGCAGCCCCCCGACCGAACAAAGCGAGGGGAGCGGTCTCTGGACTCACTGCGGTCCCCGTGCAGCCCGCCGAGACCGGTGAGCAGGACCAGCAGGAGGAACATGGCTCCGCTGACCTGGAGCCGCGCTGGCGCAACAGCGACGCCCGTTGCGCCGAGTGAGGGCGGAGCGCGGGAGTGAGACGCGCGCCAGCAGGGGGCGCACGGGAGGCCGCGCGGGGAACGCGCCGGAAGGAAAAAGCCGGCGGAGCGCTCGGCGGCCTCGGGCGGCGGCGGGCGCGCGCCCAGCGTGCCGCGGGTGGGCCGGTGGGGTGGGGTGCAAACGTTCGGTCCCCGGTTAAGGAAGGAAAAGCCGCGCGAGTTCCAGTTCTCAGATGAAGCGGGTGCCTAGTTTTGTTTGCGTCTTTTCCTTAGGCCGGCGGTTTTTGAAGTAATTTCTAATCCCAGTGAAGAGAAGGAGCAAGGATGAAAATGCTCAAGTTACCGACAGCAAACAAGGTTCCTCCTAGTACATTACTTACCTCAGGAGGCGGCAAAATGCGTGTATTTGCAAAGACTGGTGCAATTTCATGGTTGGATATGCTATTGCTAGACAGCCATGGACTGCAAGAAGACCCCATATACGATCCTTGTCCGAATATAGACTCTTCCAAAAAAATCTTCCTTAGTACCCTAAGTTATTATTGCCACACTGTGTAATCCTGCAGCCCCTTGTTTTTACGTGTTTACCTAGCCCTTTGTACGTTCTGCCTCTATTAGGAGCAAGAACAGTTTGATTTCTTGACGTCTGTAGGCGTTCTTTCCTTCGCAGATCCTAGCCCGCATCACATTAAATACATTAAAATACAGCCATACCCGATCCTGACTATAAGTTTGCTTTAACAAATGCTGAAATCATGTCTATAAACTCACTTTGAAATTGCTCGGCTGTCCCGAAAAACCAAGAGAAGTTATTAGCAGAATAGAATAGCAACAAATAATCTTTAAAAAGAATCAAGTGGCAAGAAATAAAGTCACAAGTGTTGGAATAAATAGTAGAATGTATACTTATTGCTTTGTGTATTAGCAGTTTGGAATATCCGATTGACAAACTCTCCCAGGAAGGAACAAGAAAGGATTTTTTAAAATAGAAAATACCAAAATAAAATTAAGGGATAAGGAGAACAGAAGTAGAACTGTTAATGATAGCATTTTCCAGAAAGAGAAAAAATAATTAGGAGGAAATATTTAAAGGGATAATGGGGAAAGTTTCTCTTAACTTGAAAAGTAAGAGAATGACTTTAGAAAGGACCCAAGTGTTAAACACTGGGCTTTGAAGGGAAAACAAATCTGAAATTTTAAATGACAGGAAAGATTCTGAAATCTTCCAGAGGAAAGGAACAGAGCACCTATCAAGGGCCAAGAGTCAGATTGACATTAACAGCCATACTAAATGCATGAAATCAGTGGGTTATTAAAGTGTTGACTTTCAAACAGCTAAGGATGGCAGTCACACTGAGCCAGCCTCTTGCATACACTTTTAGAGGAGGGCCAAAGAACTGAGTCAAGTGGGCATCACTGAAGACAGTACTCTTGGAATTTACCTGGACTCTACTGCTAAAATCAGACCTGCTTCTCACAGGCCCCTATTACTTGTGTGTACTTAACAGTGTGGCTCACTTATCTGACATTCTAATGATGGAGAACTGTGACTTTACCACTGAATTGGTCAAATTTCTGTACACTTGAGTTTCTGACAGTTCCGTCAGTATTGAAAAACTAATTTCCTCTGTGGATACGCACCAGATTTCTAGTGTACCTTAACACTGGACAACGCCGTTGATGTGCGTGCAAAGCCTATAGCCTCTCTGACACATCAAACACCCTGAAAACAAATAAGTGTGTGCTTAAAATGGACACAAAAAAAGGATATCGCCTTTGTATGGATCCAGGCTAAAGCAGTGTAAGAATATCTTTAAGAAACTCATGAGTGTGGAGTTAGCTACAAAGTAGCTCTTGCCCAAGGTACCTATTGTTCCTATTGGCACTGCCTGTCACTGGCAGAGAGATTGCAGTGGGTCACTCACTCACCTAATCATTAAGGAAAAAGTATATTTTCACTTGAGCTAATTCTTATTTTGGAGGGGGGGGTATAGTTGTTTTCCAATGTTGTGTTAGTTTCTACTGTACACCAAAGTGTAGTTCCCTGTGCTCTACAGCAGGTTCTCACTAGTTGTGTATTTTATACATAGTAGTGTATATATGTCAATCCCAATCTCCCAATTCATCCCACCACCACCCCTTTCCCCCTCTTGGTGTCCATACATTTATTCTTTACATCTGTGTCTCTATTTCTGCCATTTACAGGCAACTCTGCAGGAGCTATATTATCCTTGATTCCATAGTACCTGTTCAGAAAACACATTTTTGCACCTGCCGTCTAGCTTCCACATGGTATATCCATGTCTGAGGTTGGCAAGGCTGGACCAAGGGTCTAGGCTGCTCAGCTGGGTTCAGGAAACTATTCCACAAGCCAATAAACTGGAGAGGGAGATTTGCAAATGTAGTGGCTGGAAAAGCCACAACTCTTCTCTTCAAATCTTCCTGGAGCTGACCTACTGCAAGAAGTTGTCACTCTGACTGAAATGTGTTGTATTATAGCCATGCACTAGCCGCTTATATTATTGATTGTGAAATATCCTTTCATCTGGATCCACAGAGCGACATGCAAGAAAATAAAGAAGACATAAATAAATGGAAATATCCCATTTTTGTGAATTGGAAGATTTATTACTGTTAAGATCAATACTACCCAAAGCTTTCTACCAGCTAAATGCAGTCATTATCCCAATGACATTTTTTGCAGAAATTTAAAAACCCATCCTAAAATTCATTCGGAATCTCAAGAAGCCCAAATACCCAAAACAATCAAAGAAAAACATGCAGGTATCACACAAGTTATTTCCACTCATTCAAGCTTTCAGTCGTCTGTTTTTCAAAGACAACAACCTGTAGTACAAGATTGTTTACAGAAGGCCCAGTTTAAACATCTCTATGGATGAGAATGAAAATAATATGTACAGTACAAATTTAGTCACCTGCCATCAAAAGAAAGACAGTATTTGAGTTGGCAAAAATGATCCCAAACCACATGATTTGGCATCTGAAGACACCTTCTAACAAAAACTATAACCTCCTAATGATAACATTTCTGGATACAAAGAGAACTACATAAAGCTTTCTGTAATAGTGGGACTTGGTAGGCACAGGCAAGACAGGAGAAAAACAAAGTGTCTCTCAAAAGCCAAATGCTAACTTTCACCCAGTACTCAAAGTTTCTCTCAACTTTGAAGTAAAGTTATGTAGTCAGATTTTTCCCTTCTAGGTTAAAGTTTTTCTCTCAGCTTCTTGGGAAGCTTTGGCTAGGTATCCAAACAGTTTCTAGATCACACTTGTGGTGGGCCTATTTCATGAAATGTAAATTATTTTTTCCTTGAGCAACCAAATAGGAGAAGCACCATTCCTGCCTCCAAATCTCTTCTAGACTTCAGGTGAAAACAGAAAAAAAGAAAAAATAAATGACCCCCAAACCCCGGAAAAGTTCAGTAAGCCCAGAATTATGGAGGATATTCCAATATAATTTATCAAGGAGAACATATAAACCATTGTACGTGAGCTTCAATATTGGAATAGAAGCAAACTTTCTGTAGGCATATTTTTTTAACATCTTTATTGGAGTATAATTGCTTTACAATGGTGTGTTAGTTTCTGCTTTACGTTTGGTAGTGTATATACGTCCATGCCGCTCTCTCACTTTGTCCCAGCTTACCCTTCCCCCTCCCCATATCCTCAAGGCCGTGCTCTAGTAGGTCTGTGTTTTATTCCCATCCTACCCCTAGTCTCTTCATGACTTTTTTTTTTAGATTCCATATATATGTGTTAGCATACAATATTTGTTTTTCTCCTTCTGACTTACTTCACTCTGTATGACAGACTCCAGGTCCATCCACCTCACTACAAATAACTCAGTTTCATTTCTTTTTATTGCTGAGTAATATTCCATGGTATATATGTGCCACATCTTCTTTATCCATTCATCTGTCGATGGACACTTAGGTTGCTTCCACGTCCTGGCTATTGTAAATAGAGCTGCAATGAACATTGTGGTACATGACTCTTTTTGAATTATGGCTTTCTCAGGGTATATGCCCAGTAGTGGGATTGCTGTAGGCATATTTGGCCAAAGAAGACACACAGAAGCTAGAAGAGTACAGGGATTTAATTGAATTTTGTGTGTTTATCCCTGAACCAAAAAGCCCAGGAAGAAGGTACTGTTACATCTGATTGGCTAAAAGAACGCCTCAATTAAAAATCACCTTGTAATTAAGTGGTAGTGTTCCCAATTATAGGATTCACAGAGGCCATCCATGCTGTAACCTAATATGGCCAGGTTAAGGACTACAGAACTCAACTGATTAAATCATCTGAAAGAGTATTGTGTGAAATATCAAATCCTGAGCATTCACACAGATGCACGTAACTATTCAATTGGATATTCCAGGACTTCTCCAAAGAAGTTAAAATTAAAACCAAATATGTTGACTCAGTTAAGGATTGTGAAGAAGCTACTTCCATAATACATTAGTTAAATACTCAGATCCTATAAACAGAATTTTCTGTCACTGCTTAATTACAGAGAGAAATAATTAGAAAACTGATAGAAATGTAACAGGCCAAGATTCAAAAAGTCTACCTTAGACTTTCATCTTTTAAATATATACTCGGACAGAGATTCTTACAGAAAGCATTTCTGGAATTAGACAGACCAGCTGAAAACAGAATAGAAAGGATCCTGATCCTCTTTCCAGCCTGCTCATAAGCATCCAAAAAGCCCATGAAGCTCTTGGCCCTTGCTTGAACTTTTGAAAAGAAGACAAGATCTTGGATATTATGAAGTTATAAAGCTTACTAGATCTCCAGCGATCTGAAAACAATAAGCAAATTCTTCTATAATACTTATTACATTTAAGAAATTATCATGGCAGTCTTTGCCAATTGAAAAGAATGCAGTCCTCCTCAGAGTGAATATTACAAATGTGCCAAGTTCCAAGATAAATTCCTCATCACTGAAATTAAGGAAAATGGATCGACAATAATTTTCTCCTCTTCCTTAAAAACTGGTTAGTGTATTTACATATACGTTTGGTGGTTTCATTTTAAAACAAAATTGGATACCTAAGCTTCTGCACCCATTTCCAATGTGGGAAGGGGGGAAGTTTCCCCACACCAACAAGCAATTCTCTGACACCAGCTACGTGTGCTACTATTCAACTCAATTCTAACACCATTTATGTGGAGATAGTGCCAGACCCAACAGATGAATGGTTCAACCCCAAAAGACCGCCCCCTCCCCTCACACTTCAGATACCAATCCCAAATCCACGTTGTCACCTGTGCTTCTGACAAACCAGCTGTCAACTGGAGGTTCCCACGATGCCCTCCTTGAGTTTGCTACAGTGGCTCACAGAACTCAGACATAACACATTACTTACTAGATTACCTATTTATTATGAAAGGACTTAACTCAGGAACAGCCAGCTAGAAAAGATGAATAGGGCAAGGTATGGGAAAAAGTCAAAAGCCATCTTGCCTTCTCCAAGTGTACCACTCTCATTGTATCTCCACGTGTTCACCAACCCAGAAGCTCTCTGAACCCCATCCTTATAGAGGCTTTATTACATAAGCATTTTGATTAAATTGATTAAATCATTGGTCACTGGTGATTCAACTCAATCTTCAGCTCCTCTCCCCTCCCTGAAGGTGTGTGGGGTGGGTGGTATACATTCATTCAATCACATCTTCTTTATTCATTCATCCATTGATTGACACAATTTGTTTCCATATCTTGCCTATTGTGAATAATGCTGCAATGAACATGGGAGGGCAGATATTTTTTCGAGATCCTGTTTCCCTTTTATATGGGTATATACCCAGAGGTAGGACGGATGGATCATATGGTAGTTCTATTATTAATATTTTGAAGAAACTTAATACCATTTTCCATAGTGGCTGTACCTATTTACATTCTAACCAACAGTGCGCAAGTGTTCCCTTTTCTCCACATCTGTGCCAACACTTACCTCTTGTCTTTTTGATAATAGCCAATCTAACGGTGTGAAGTCTCACTTTAGCTTCAATTTGCGTTCCCTGATTTGTGTTCGCTGATGATTAGCTATGTTAAGCATATTTTCATATAGCTGTTGGCCATTTGGATGTCTTCTTTGGAAAAATGTCTCTTCAGGTCTTTGGCCAATTTTTTTTTTTTTTTTTTTTTTTTTTTTTTCGGTACCCGGGCCTCTCACTGTTGTGGCCTCTCCCGTTGCGGAGCATAGGCTCCAGACGCGCAGGCTCAGCGACCATGGCTCACGGGCCCAGCCACTCCGCGGCAC
>NC_041233.1:89594596-89646928 GCF_002837175.3 Physeter macrocephalus
TCCGGACGCGCAGGCTCAGCGGCCATGGCTCACGGGCCCAGCCGCTCCACGGCATGTGGGATCTTCCCAAACCAGGGCACGAACCCGCATCCTCTGCATCGGCAGGCGGACTCTCAACCACTGCGCCACCAGGGAAGCCCTGGCCAATTTTTTAATTGAGTTGTTTTTTTTGGTATTGAGTTATATGAGCTGTTTGTATATTTTGGATATTAACCCCTTATTAGTCATATCATTTGCAAATATTTTCTCCCATTCAGTAGGCTGTCTTTTCATTTTGTTGATGGTTTCCTTTGCTGTGCAAAAGATTTAAATTTAATTAGGTCCCATTTGTTTCTTTTTGCTTTTATTTCCTTTGTTTAAGGAGACAGACCCCCCAAAAATATTGCTATGATTGATGTCAAGAGTGATCTGCCTATGTTTTTCTCTAGGAGTTTTATGGTTTCTGTTCTTATATTTAGATCTTTACTCCAGTTTGAGGGTTGCTTTTTTTTTTTTTTTTTTTTGTATATGGTGTAGAGAATGTTCTAATTTCATTCTTTTACATGTAGTTGTCTAGTTTTCCTAGCACCGCTTGTCTTTTCTCCATTGTATATTCTTGCCTCATTTGTTGTAGATTAATTGACCATAGTTGTGTGAGTTTATTTCTGGGCTTTCTATCCTGTTCCATTGAACTATATTTCCGTTTTTGTGCCAGTACCATACTGTTTTGATTACTGTAGCTTTGTAATATAGTGTGAAGTGAGGGAGCCAGATTCTTGCAGCTCTGTTCTTTGTTCTCAAGATTATTTTGGCTGCTGGGGTCTTTTGTGTTTCCCTACAAATTTTTAAATTATGTGTTCTAGTTCTGTGAAAAATACCATTGGTGTTTTGATAGGCATTGCACTGAATCTGTAGATTGATTGGTTAGTATGGTCATTTTAATAGCATTAATTCTTCCAATCCATGAACATGAACACAGTGTATCTTTCCATCTGTTTGTGTTGTCTTCAGTTTCTTTCATCAGTGTCTAACAGTTTTCTGAGTACAGGTCTTTTACATCCTTAGGTAGATTTCTTCTAGGTATTTTATTCTTTTTGATGCAATGGTAAATGGGATTGTTTCATTAATTTCTCTTTATGATTGATCATTGTTGGTATACAGAAATGCAACAGATTTCTGTATATTAATTTTGTATCCTGCAACTTTACTTAATTCATTGATGAGCTATAGTAGTTTTCTGGTGGTGTTTTTTGGGTTTTCTATGTATAGTATCATGTCATCTGCAAAGAGTGACAGTTTTACTTCTTCCTTTCCAATTTGGATTCCTTTTATTTCTTTTTCTCTTCTGATTGCTGTGGCTAAAACTTCCAATACCACATTGAATAAAAGTGGCAAGAGTGGGCATCCTTGTCTTGTTCCTGATCTTAGAGGAAATGCTTTCAGCTTTTCACAGTGAGTATGATGTTAGCTGTGGGTTTGTCATAAATGACCTTTATTATATTGAGGTATGTTCCCTCTATGCTTTTTGGAGAGTTTTTATTGTAAATGAATGTTGCATTTTGTCAAAAGCTTATTCTGCATCTCTTGTAATGATCATACAGTTTTTATTCTTTGATTTATTAATGTGGTGTATCACATTGATTGCATTGCAAATATTGAAAAATCCTTGCATCACTGGGGTAAATCCTACTTGATCACGGTGTATGATTCTTTTAATGTATTGTTGGATTTGGTTTGCTAATATTTTGTTGAGAATTTCTGAATCTATCTCCATCAGTGATATTGACCTATAATTTTTTTTGTGATATCTTTGTCTGGTTTGGTATCAGGGTGATGGTAGCCTCATAGAATGAATTTGGGACTGTTCCTTCCTCTGCAATTTTTTGGAATAGTTTCAGAAAGGTAGGTGTTAACTCTTCTCTAAATATTTGACAGAATTCACCTGTGAAACCATCTGGTCCTGGATTTTTGGTTTTTGGGAGTTTTTAAATTACAGATTCAATTTTATTACTGGCAATTGGTCTGTTCATATTTTCTATTTCTTCCTGGTTCAGTCTTGGGAGAGTGTACATTTCCTGACCTTGGAGAAATGGCCTTCTGTAGGAGATGTCCTCTTTGTCCCAGAAGCACACTTCCTTCTCGTCACCCAAGCTCTAGGGGTTCCCCCCTATGTGGGCTGTGTGGGTCCTTCTGTTGTGGTGGGCTGATTATGTGGGTGGTCTGTTTGTCTTGGTTGGTCCCTGGTCCAGTTGGTTGTCAGGCCCTGCCTTGTGCAGAGGCTGTTAGCTGCTGGTTGGTGGGGACAGGTCACAAGGCAGCTGACTGCAGAACCCCAGGGGGCCCCAGGGCTAGTGCTGGCTCACTGGTGGGTGAAGCCAGGTCCTGGGGTTAGTGCCAGTCTATTGGCAGGTAGAGCCAGATCCTGGAGTCTGGTTGCAGGGCCCAGGGATCCCAGAGCTAGTGTCGGATTCCTTGGGGTGGGGTCGGGGGTTTTGTTCCTGACACAGTTCAGTGTGGGGTCTGGAGTGTCCTGAAGCTTGTGTTGGCCTGCTAGTGGGCAGGGCTAGGGCCCAACTAGTCCCAGGGCAGGGTCTGGCCTGCTTTTGGAGGGCTGGATCCCCCGTCTGTGGGATTGTGGTTTTCTTGCATCTAGTATCTGCCCTCTGGTGGGTGAGGCTGGTCCAGAGGCTAGAACAGGTTCTCTGCAGGGCAGGACCAGGGTCCATGGGTTTCTGGGACTGGTACCTGCCCACTGGTTGGTGGAGCTGGGTCCTGGGCCCTCTGGTAGGAAAGGCCGTGTCTAGAGGGAGCTGTGGGCTCAGGATATCTTAAGGCAGCCTGTCTGCTGATGGGTAGAGCTATGCTCCCTCCCCCAATTAGTTGCTTGGCCTGAGGGATCCCAGCACTGGTGTCTACAGGCTGTCGGGTGGGCCAGATCTTGGCATTAATGAGGTAGAGGGAGGATTCAACAATGGCACCTGCCAGCACCAGAATCCATACGGTAGAAGGAGCCCCTGAGAATGGCTGCCTCCCATGTCTATGTCCCCAGGGTGAGCTGTAGCTTCCCCCTTCCTCTCTAGGAGACTCTCCAAGACCAGCAGGTAGGTTTGGCCCAGGCTTCTATCAAATTACTTCTTTTGCCCTACGTCCTGGTGCACAAAAGATTTTGTGTGAGCCTTTTAAGCCTTTTTTTTTAAAAAAAATTTATTTATCTATCTATCTATTTATTTATTTTTGGCTGCGATGGGTCTTCATTGCTGCACATGGGCTTTCTCTAGTTGCAGAGAGCAGGGGCCACTCCTCGTTGTGGTGTGCAGGCTTCTCACCACAGTGGCTTCTCTTGTTACGGATCATGGGCTCTAGGCATGCGGGCCTCAGTAGTTGCGGCATGTGGGCTCAGTAGTTGTAGCACATGGGCTTAGCTGCTCTGCGGCATGTGGGATCTTCCCAGACCAGGGCTCGAACCCATGTCCCCTGCATTGGCAGGCAGATTCTTAACTACTGCACCACCAGGGAAGTCCCTTTTTAAAAAAATTTTTTATGGGAAACATTAGTTCATTGGTAAAGGATGTTATTTCACCATAAAAATGCAAACTGGAATAAACACCATCTCTCCTAAGGCAGACATTACAGCTATTTTTAAGTATGTCTGAGCTTCACTTGGAGAAGCCAATGATTATAAAATTTAACAAATTTGAAGCCTTAAATAGAGAGTGAAGTCTCTATTCCTGCCAGTCCTGTGGGACTCCCAAAATTAATCCCTGCTGGCTTTCGAAGCTAACTGCTCTGGGGGCTTGCCTTCCTGATGCTGGACCCCTGGGCTGGCAAGCCCGAAGTGGGGCTCGGAACTCTCATTCCTGTGGGAGAAACTGCAATATAATTGTTTTCCAGTTTGTGAGTCATCCACCCGGGGGTATGGGACTTGACTATATCGTGAGTCCACCCCTTCTACCTGTCTTGTTGTGGTCCATTCTTCATGTCTTTAGCTGTAGAAGATCTTTTCCAGTAGGTCCTGGTCTTTTTCATCAATGGTTATTCTGCACATAGTTGTGATTTTGGTGTGCTCGTAAGAGGAGGTGAAAGAACTCAGGGTCTTTCTACTCTGCCATCTTATAATATTTTTAAAATATTATATTTTGGTTTTGAGTTGTTTGAATTCTTTATACATTTTGAATATTAACCCCTTAATCAGGTATATGATTTGCTAACATTTCCTCCCATTACCTAAGTTATCTTTTTATTTCATGATTGTTTCTTTTGCTGTACAGAAGTTTTTTAGTTTGATGCAGTCCCACTTATTTATTTTTGTGTCATAACCAAAAAATTGTTGCCAAGACCAATGTCAAGGGGATTTTCCCTATGTTTACTCCTAGGAGGTTTATAGTTTTAGGTCTTATATTTAATCCTTTAATCCATTTCATGTTAATTTTTATGAGTGGTATAGGACAGGGAACCAATTTCATTGTTCTGCTTATGGTTATCCAGTTTTCCCAAAACCATTTATTGAAAAGACTATTCTTTCCCTATTGAGTATTCTTGGCTCCTTTGTCAAATATTAGTGGACCATATGTACAAAGATTTATTTCTGAACTCTAGATCTGTTCCATTGGTCTGTGTCTACTCTTATGCCTGTACTACAGTTTGATTACTATAGCTTTGTCATATAGCTTGAAATCAGGAAGTGTGACATCTCCAGCTTTGTTCTTTCTAGGGATTGCTTTGGTTACTTGTGGTCTTTTGTGGTTCCATACAAATTTTAGGATTGTTTTTTCTGTTCCTATGAAAAATGCCATTGGAATTTTGATAGAGATTGCATTGAATCTATAGATGGCTTTGGGTAGTATGGACATTTTAACAATGTTAATTCTTCCAATCCATAGACATGGGATATCTTTCCGTTTATTCATGTCTTCTTCAATTGCTTTCATCAAAGTCTTACAGTTTTCTTTGTGCAGATCTTTCACTTCCCTTAGTAAATTTATTCCTAATTATTTTATTGTTTTGATGCATTGTGAATGAGATTGTTTACTTCTTTCTCAGCTATGTCATTTTTAGTATGTAGAAATGCAACTGATTTCTGTATGTTGATTTTATATCTTGCAACTTTGTTGGATTTGTTGATCAGTTCTTTGGTTGAGTCTTTAGAATTTTCTTGTATAAGATCATATCTACAAATAAAGACAACTTTACTTCTTCCTTTCTGATTTGGATGCCTTTTATTACTTCATATTTCCTGATTGTTCTAGCTAGGACTTCCAGTACTTAAGAGTGGTGAGAGTGGACACCTTTGTCTTGTTCCTGATCACAGAGGAAAACTTTCAACCTTTCACTGTTGAGTATATTAGCTGTAGTCTTGTCATATATGGCTTTATTATCATGAGGTATGGTCCTTCTGTATATCCAATTGGTTGGCTATTACCAAAAAGATAAAGAGAACAAGTATTACCCAGTATGTGTGTGGAGACATTGGAACTGTGGTACACTGTGGGAGAGAATATAAACTGGTATAGCCATTATGGAAAACAATATGGCAGCTCCTCAAAATTAAAAATAGAACACCATATGATCCAGCAATCCTACCTCTGGGCATATATCAGAAGTAAATGAAATCAGTATCTCAAAGACATATCTGCACACCCATGTTCTTTGCAGCATTGTTCACAATAGCCAAGATATGGAAACAACCTGTGTCCATAAAGGATGAATGGATAAAGAAAATGTGATACAATTACTCAGCCATGAAAAACATGGAAATCCTGTTGTGACAACATGGATGAACCCAGAGGACATTTGCTCAGTGAGATAAGACACAGAAAGATAAATACTGTAAAATCTCACTTATATGTGAAACCTAAAATATATAGAAGCAGAAAGTAGAGTGATGGTTACCAGGGTTGGAGGGTGTGGGAAATGGGGAAATGTTGGTCAAGAGGTACAAAGTTGCAGTTATGCTGGAGGAGTAAATCTAGAAATCTAATATACAACATGATGACCAAAGTTAGTAATTCTATAATAAAGACTGGAAATTTGCTGAGACTAGATTTCAGGTGCTCTCACCACCCAAAAAAGATTGGTACCTATGTGAGGAGATGGATATGTTAGTTAGCTTGACTGTAGTAATAGTCAAGTGTATATGTATTTCAAATCATCATGTTGTACATCTTAAATACATACAATTTTTACTTTAAAAAAGAAAATATAAAGCAGGAAATTCTGGAAGCAAGAGAAAGGCTGAGATCCAAAATTTGAGAATAAACTCATCTAAATCCCTGGCTGACCACTAAACTAGGTATGTATGCCAAAGACCCCAGGAAGGCTGGCAAAAAAAAAAGCAAACAGAAGGATGGGGGTTGAAGATGGTTATTTTGAGACTTTAGTCTGCCATTTTCTCAGTCTGTGGGCTTTCCGAATAAAGTCATATTCCTTGACTCAAAAAACAAAACAAAACAAAAAAAGGCAAACAAAAAAGAAGAAAGATGGGGGTCTATTCTTAAAAAGGGCAGAACTGCTCTTGGTGGGATGTGAGAGTGTTCTGCACTTTTGACTGAATTTACTCCCTAGCCTTCACACAGGCTCAGGTGGCAGAAAGTAGGAGCTTTCTGGCTTGAGGTTTCAAAGGTCAAAACTTGGGGCTGTCAAAGAAACTGGAAATTAAAGAAGGGAACTCTGAAAGCTATGGATCTGCAGATAGCTTAAAGCCCTCATATACATGATGTCATATATATGAAATACTGTGAAAGGCAAGACTGTACTGACAGAAGGAGATCATTGGTTGCCTTGGGACTAAAGGTGGAGGAAGGACTGACTGCAAACAAGAACAAGGGAATTTCTGTGGAGTGATGGAAACATGCTATTTATTGGATGTAGTGGTGATCACATGACAGGATAATTAGCCAACATACATCCATCTATACATAAAAAATACTCCAGAGAAACTCTTGCAAAGAATTATCAGGAACATGTACAAGGCTGTCAGCAGTATCATCTGTGATAGTGGGAGCTGTAAGCAACTTACTTATTAATCACTAAAGAAAATGGAGAAAAATGTTAATAGATGTACAATATGAAATACTGTGTAGCAGTTTGAATGAAATATTTTATAAATATATATTTATAAATATTATAAATATTGCATTTTATATTAATATGTATATACCCACGTGAATTAAATATTACAAACACCAGTATTGATTGAAAATAGTAAAAAAGAATGCATCAAATATGTAGGACATTATCATGATAAAAACACATACCAAACAACACATATCCAAGGGCATGTATCAAGCACATTAAAATGGGAGTATTTGATTTGGCAGATCAGAACTTTAAAATAACTGTTATAAACATGTTACAGAATGTGAAGAACAAAATAGACAAAAAGGATTTAAAATCAATAATTTCAACAGAAGAAGGGAAACTAAAAGAAGAACCAAATGGAAATTCTAAGACTTAAAAAAAATCACTGGAGGAGCTTACAGCAGATTGGACACAGCAGAAGAAGGAATCAGTGAGCTTAAGACAGGGCATCAGAAATTATCCAAACTGAATTAAAATAGGAAAAATAATTTAAAAAACAAAACAGAACTTCAGAGAATTATGAGACATTATCTAATAATCAGGAAAATGTGTAACTGGAGTTCCCTAAGGGAAAAAGGGGAATGGGTCAAAAGAAAGATCTGAAGACATACTTAATGGCTGAGAATTTTCCAAAATTGTTGGAAAGACATTAAGTAATAGATCCAAGAAGTTACTTGAATACAAATTAGGGTAAATTCAAAGAAAAACACCCTTAAGCATATCATGATCAAATGTCCAAAAACCAAAGATATGGAAAAATATCTTAGGAGTGCCTGGGTGTGTGAGGAGACACATTACAATCCAGTATACCAAAAATAATAATAAATGAATTCTCATCAAAAATAATGAAATCCAGAAGATAATAGATTAAATATGAAAGGGAAAAAATGGCAATTTAGAATTCTGTGTGCAATAATTGTATCTCACGGAAAAGAAAATTAAAAAACTTTTCAAGCAGAGAAAAAATAGATGAAAGAAATTGTCACCATCAGAAGACCACTGCAATACTAGAGAAAGTTATCCAAGCTAAGGGAAGTGATCCCATGTGAAAGCACAAATTATAAGAAGAAATGAAGAGCAACAGAAAGGGTAAACATGGGGGTAAATATAAAAAGCCATTTAAAAATTTTGAAAACACTATTGACTGCTTCAGGTGAAAAAAACAGCAATGTATACATAGAATTTACAAAATATGTAGAATTAAATGTAGTAGCACCAAGGGCAGGAGGAGGTAACAGGAACCATGCTATTGTAAAGTTCTTTTGTTGTTTGTTAAGTAGGAAAATACTAATTCAAGGTAGACTGTGATGAATTAAGGATACATATTGTAACCTCTGAAAGAGCTACCAAAAAATGTTAATAATATAAAAAAGGACAGCTAAAAACCATAGAAAAGAAAAAGTAGATTATTGCTCAATTAACCTAAAAGAAAAAACAGAGGGGAAAAAAAAACCCAAAAGAACAAAGAAATGTGGGACAAATAGAGAACACTTAACAAAATGATAGACTTCTTAAAACCAACAGTATCAGAAATTATATTAAATGTAAATCCTTTTAACACTCCAATTAAAAAACACTGGCCATAAAAAGAAACGAAATTGAGTTATTTGTAGTGAGGTGGATGCACCTAGAGACTGTCATACAGAGTGAAGTCAGTCAGAAAGAGAAAAACAAATACCGCATGCTAACACATATATGATAGCTAGTGGGAAGCAGCCGCATAGCACAGGGAGATCAGCTCGGTGCTTTGTGTCCACCTAGAGGGGTGGGATAGGGAGGGTGGGAGGGAGACGCAAGAGGGAGGAGATATGAGGATATATGTATATGTAAAGCTGATTCACTTTGTTATACAGCAGAAACTAACACACCATTGTAAAGCAATTATACTCCAATAAAGATGTTAAAAAAATTAAAACACTGTCTGACTGGATTTTTTTTAAAGCACAAGATCTAACTGTATGTTGTTTATGTCAGATACATCTTAAATATAAAAAAGATATATTGGAAGAAAAAGGACGAAGAAAGATATCCCACGCAATGACTGACTATAAAAAAGCTGGCCTGCTATATTAATATCAGAAAAGGTAGAATTCAGGCCTAAGAGTATTACTAAAGATGAAAAAGAGAATTGTATAATGATAAAGGGTCAGGAAAACATAACAGTCCTAAAGATACATGCATTAAAATATAACTTCAAAATACAGGAAACACAAATAATATACCTAAAACAAATGACATATCAACAAAAATAATTGGCAACTTTAACACACCTCCCTCAGGAAATGATAGAATAAGGGGGAAAAATTAAGATTTTAAAAACATTGTTAATAGCCTAACTTGACATTTATATATTTGACAACTACAAAATGCACATTTTTAGTGCACATGGAACATTCACCAAAATAGACCATGGGGTGGATCATAAGCAAAACAATAATTTCAAAGTATTGAAATTATGCAGGTATTTTCTCTGACCATGACTGAATTAACTAAAAATCAATAAGATTAAACTGAAAATATCCAAATATTTGGAAATGAAACAACACACTTCTAAGTAACCCATAATTCTGAGATCAAACTAAAAATTAGAAAATATTTTGACCCGAAGAATAATGAAAATACAACACATCAAAATTTGTGAAAAGACGCTAAAGAGATTCATAGAGCAAATATATATCTTTAAATGAATTAGAAGAGGTTTAAAATCAAGGCCCTAAACTTTCACCTCAAGAAGCTAGCAAACGAGCAAATTAAAAAAGGCATAAATCAATGAAACAGAAAACAGAGATGCAATAGAGTATCACCATGGTCAGGAACAAAGAGGGGACATAACTTTGGATCCTACAGACATTGAAAAGGATATCATGAACAACTTTATGTCAAAAGATTGACCATTAAATGAAATAAACTCCTTTAAAAATACAACTTGTGAAAAAAAATCACAAGAAAAAATGGAAAATCGAAATAGTCCTTTATCTGTTCCAGAAATTGAATCCATAATTTAAAATCTTCCCACAAAGAAAACTCTAGGTTCACTGATGAATTTGGCCAAATATTTAATTGAAAAACTGAGCAATTTTATACACTCTTTGAGAAAATGGAAAATAAGAAATATTTTTCCCAACTCGATTTATCAATCTTCATACTAAACTCTGAAAAGGGATTAATCTTTGCCCCTGAGACCGAAGCCCAAGTTCTCTGGGTCCTTCTGCCTTCTGGATTCACCCTGCAGGTCACCCAGCCAAGGGGCAAGAGAAAGGTGGTAAGCAGAGGGAGAGGCCTGAAGGTAAAGCACAGTCCCCAGAAGGAGCACAGCTTCCCTGAGAAGCCCTGGTTCTGTGGTTGTGGGGAGGGTGAGGTGGTCAAATGACTATCAACTGAGAGCTGCATGCAGCCAGCCAAGTCCAGTGAGAGGACCCAGAGAAGGAACACAGTCCGCTCCCAGATCCTTTCCTGAGTGAGAGCATTTGATGCAGAGCCCCAGCACCTGGGGCCCCAGGCAGTAAATCTGAGTGGGTGGTGGAGAGAGCTGTGGAGAAGAGCTCAGGGAGTCAGTGGGAGTTGAGACTGACTATCTGCAGTCAAGGGCCCTGAAATGACAAAACTGCGCCTCAGGGGTGGAGGAAGAAATAAAAACAGACGCTCCTGCAAATTGGTCCATCTTGGTTTATTGCTTCCTTCAGCTGTGACAGGGGGAGAAAACGCTGCATTTTCATTTCTCAATGAGATCCCCAGTAATATCCATTGCCTTCTGAAGGAATTATTAGTTACTGTGGAAAAGAACAAAGACACATGTGCTTAGGTACTTAGGTATAACAAATAAATTACCTTCCACTGCAAAACATATAGTTGGCATACTGCCAAGTGAAAAATTCATATGGCAAAAAAAAAAGAATTCTAGGAAGAAATTTTACAATTTTGCTTGTGAAATTAGTTAGCTGTAACTTATTTACTAGCAATTGTGATTTCTGGGAAACCATCGTCTTTAATCAGAAGTACTTGCAAATGAGAAAATCTAATATTTTTTCCACATGCAATGAAATGTTCTTGAATATAACAAGTCAAGTCTTTGTATGATTTTAGAAATTTAAATACATATCAATTTTACTTTTTCCATATCTTGGAGCCAGTCATTTTTTAATTTTTTCACCTAGTAAACAGTGTTTTGGTTTGGGCACTTGGAAACTCATAGGCCTTAAGCATTTTGCCTACAGTGCCTACTGGATAAAGTGGCTTGATTATGAATTCATTTAAAAGACTAATTTACATATCATATATCTTATTAGAGTCAACTCTAATTCCATTCTGTCCACAAGAGCAAGTTCCCAACAAACTTAAGAGAATTTTACTAAACTGAGGAAAAAATACTAAAAGTCTTTAAAAAATGATTTAAGTACTCATTAATAACAAGATTAGTAAAGATTAAAACATTATTTTTGGTGCAGTACTTTACGAATTCATCTAACCAATAAATATTTAGGAATTAGTTGTGGATTATAAATTTCATTTTAATTTAAAGCAAGTTATTTTAAGATTTATTTCCTAATGTACTTGCCTACTGTTAAGTGTTTCACTGCTTTTCTATGACTTGGAGCTAAATAAGGAAATAATGCTTTTATCACGATACAATACAGTCTGACAAAGATATATTTTTATGGCGGTTTCTTCTTCTTTCCCTTCAAAATTGTGCTAAAAAAGAAATATCTGCCACATTTCAATTTTTATACTCATTATTACCAGAAGTCAAAATCAAATTCTCAGCGTCTTTTCCATTTTTATATCCACAGATTTCTTATTTCTGATCCCCCAACCAAAAGAATGAAAAAGAATACATTGAAGTTTAATTGACAAAGAAGATAATATAGGTAGTAAGATTAGGGAGAGAATTCAGTGATAAGAGTGGCATAGGGCTTCCCTGGTGGCGCAGTGGTTGAGAGTCCGCCTGCCGATGCAGGGGACGCGGGTTCCTGCCCCGGTCCGGGAAGATCCCACATGCCGCAGAGCGGCTAGGCCCGTGAGCCATGGCCGTTGAGCCTGCGCGTCTGGAGCCTGTACTCCGCAACGGGAGAGGCCACAACAGTGAGAGGCCCGCGTACCGCAAACAAAAAAAAAAAAAAAAAAAGAGTGGCATAATTTTACCCCTCCTATCCTTTCCCTACCTCTGCTATTTTATATCTTCAAACTTATAGGAGATTTTTCCTACTATTCTGACCATGAAACTCCCCTATTTAATATAGTTAGTTTTCCCCAAACCAATAAAGGGATTTGCATATATAGATTTTGTGAGTCTACTGGATATATAACCCATCGTATTTCTGGCTTTAAAAAAATTTTTCGTCGTGGTAGTGTTTACCCAAGGAGTTGGTTCTACCAACATCTCGCACTGGTTTTCAAAATTTTTAAAACAGGGAAAAAAGGAAAATATAATGGGTGCCATAACAGTAAAGCAGAGCAACTACTTCTGCCTAGCTTATTAAATTTAAAAGAAAGAATAATCCAAGAATGCTTTTTTTGGTATATGCTAAACACAAGCTAGACTTACGGGTTAACACTCCAGATTACACTCTTCAAATGCAATATATATTGTCCTATGGATGATGACTATCCCTCAATCTCGAATATCACTTCTAGAAGAGGATGACTGTGCAAATGACATACTCTATAATGAGAGATAATGTGAGGGGACAACTGGAGTAGTTATAACGTCAATTATGTGTGTATGTGAAGTTCAAGATGTATGTGATGTTCATTCCCTAAGCAAGTATTTATTGAGCATTTACTCTGCTAGGTGCTAACTACAAATTAGTTAGCAAAATACACATGGCCATTATCCTCAAGCAATTTCAGAGTGTATCGGCAAAGTAATGCTTTATTTAGGTAAGCAGAAGTTTGGAAGTATTAAGAGTGTTTGAGCACTATATCACAAATCCCTTGGTAATGGTGACAAGAGTGGAGGTAATAAAGAAAATCAGCTTTTTTCTTCATACTTCGTTTGGAGAAAATAATATCTATAGAAAGGTAATTATGTTAGGAAACATACAGAAACAACAGAATAAAGGATAGAGAAATGCCAATAGCTTCCCAAATGGAGGGGGTGACTTCATCAGGGATGACAGAAACTATATAATGTGGTGGTGTAGCCTGAAAACTTAACCTGTGGGTATGAAGGATATTCTGGAATATCAGTGGATTGAATGTAACTAAAAGAAGACACTTTAAGGAAAAACGCCAGGCGGGACAAGAAAACTAAAACTCTACAAGGGAGAAAAGAAGATTAGCAAATCAGTATATATTAGATGACTTCAGAAGGATCACAAGGCCACATGGGAAACTGAAAACTCAGAGAACCCTTATTAACACAATTGAGGGCTGTTGGACTGAGGTGGGGAATGTGGAAAACGTAGAATTTTAGTGTGTTTATGATAACTGTCTCTTAGATAAACTCCTCCTGATTGGGGTAATAATTCACTCAATTGTTCATATTGAGTTTGTGGGTATAAATGTAATCTAAACAAAAAAGTAATATTTCCCTTTGTATTTCATCATAAAACATGCAAAAATGCTCTGAGTTAGTTTCACAAAATAATTATAAATATCTTGTCTCTCATTAGACAGCTAGGTTTTTCCTATGTATCAAAAGAGTAGGCAATCAATAAAAATTTAATAAACTGAAGAAAAGACTGAGTTAATACTCATTCCCAGAATGGAAAATATTAATAAGTTGTTTTTAGTGTAGTACTTTATCAATTGTGGCTACTCAAAAAATATTAAACAATTTTTTGTTCATTCTTATTTTCAACATATACTTACTTATAAGAAACATTTCTTAGGTCGCTTACGTGCTGGTATTTGTTTGGGCACTACTTTCTGAACTCGATCTAAATAAAAATAAAAATGTCCAAAAGTTAATACTAAGAAATTGCCTACTTTAAGAATGAAGATCAAGCCATTTCATACCAAAACTAACTCTTTTAACACCTGGGGCAGGAAAATAAGTAGCAATCTTATTTACCCAACACCAAGTGCAACACATAGTGCAAAATTGAAATCCTCCAGTGGGGAAACGTATCAAGACAGCAGAGATGCATTTTTTTCTTTATCACCTCTAAGCACAGTATATAAGTTTGATTCTGAATGCCTAAATTTGGCCTTCCAGTTACAAGTTAGCTTTTTATTTGTTGACAAGTAAATTGCCACATTTTGCAAATTAACATTCACATTTACTTCTGGGCAAACTAGCAGACTTAACTGACAGAATAAGTTCCCCTTTCTATTCCACAAGGAAAGTTGCCCGTTTCTACTCTGCAGAAAAGCTGAAGATAATAGCGCAAAAATTTAATACCGAACTGAGATTGACAGCCAGAAAAGGCTCTTTGTCTGTCAGTAAAAAATGAAGAAACTAGAAATTCAGAGAGAAAACAGGTGCAAAAGCTGAATGACTACAAGGGACTCTGAATTACTTGTACCCTAAGGGATATGATTTTAATAACCCTAGCTTGGTAGGAGTTTAGGGTACAGATATTTAGAGGTTAGAAAGCTAGAGCGAAGCCCAAGCCTGGTAGTCTTGAATGGAGTTAACAAAAGGTATGGCCACTGGGAATGAAATAGGCAAATTGTCTCAGCCATGTGGATGGAAAAGGATCACCTAGAGATGCAGGACCTCAGACCTCCACCATCTATAGAGGCAGGACCACAATTCCTCAATTTCATTACCCACAAATATGAACTAGCAAGCATAGAAAATATTAAAACATTCATGCCCCAAGACAGGGAAAGCTGAAACATTTCCCTCTTCCTAACGTATGCCTCTACAACTCGGAGTGTGCAGAGTTCCCATGAGAACAATCATTGCCCCTGAGGATGAGCTTACAAGTCTAAATTACAAACAACTGTGTGTTAAGTGCCCACAGGCACAGCCCAGCAGGACAAAAAAATCACATATTGAGATCGATGGATAATATAAAAAACCTTTAATAGAAACGCTTAGGATCTCCACGGAGATTCAGGCAGAAGTAAGGCAAGAAAAGGATAGCTGTTAAGAGAATGGGTGATTTGGAAACTTAATATGAGGAAATCAGTGCCAGAGAGAGACATGAAAAAGCATAGCATATGAACAGCCCGGTTAACAACTCTGGAGGATAAAGTGAGAAGACTTTCCCAAATATAGTCATTTCACACGCAGAAAAGATAAAGAATGGAAAAGAGGTGATAATTAAAGAGATAATGACTGATTGTCAGAATTAATGACCTGAATGCTGGTATCTAAAGACTATATGGAATCCAGAGCAGCGTAAATAAAAACAAATTCTATCAGAACATATCATAATAAAATAACAAAACATTCAGGACAAAGAGGAAATCTTAGAAGTCACTTAGAGTAAACACATTAATTGAAAGGGGATAAATAAGTTAATCAGACTGTCAACTGAGGTCTCATCAATGCCAGTAAATGTCACATTACAGCAACACAATACTTTAAAAGAGCTGTGGAAAGTGACTCCCAACCACAAGTCTGTAACCATCTAAGTTGCCTTTCAAAGATGAGTGTGAAAAAGACATGTTCAGACATTTAACATCAAATGCTTATAATCACAGAAACTAACTAAAACTAAAAGGGTTGTACTTCAGGAAAAAGGAAATTGAAATCAAAATGAAAAAAAAAAAACAAAAAAACGGACTCCAGAATGAATAGTGGGAGTTCCCTGGCAGTCCAGTGGTTAGGACTCAGTGTGTTCACTGCTGTGGCCCAGGTTCAGTCCCTGGATGGGGATCTAAGATCCCGCAAGCCATGCAGTGCAGCCAAAAAACTAAAATAAATAAATTAAATAAAATCCAGGGTTAAATACCTTTTAAAAAAAAGAATGAATGGTGACCAAAGCAACTGGTAAATATGTTGTTAAACCCTAGTAAGTATTCATTTAATATAAAATGATAATAATAATAATAACTGACAAATGGAGGGGGAGTTGTGTAGGTGATCTAATATCCTTCTGTTGTTTAGAAGAAGACTGAAAATATTGAATTTTAGATATTTAAAAAATTAATTAGACCTAAAGTGGTACTAATATAACATATACTGGGATTCATCCCACCTCCCTGCCTTCTTTGACCTCAACAGTCTTTCCCACTGACTTTCTACGAGAAAAAGATTATTCCAAAAATAAATGACCTGAAAAGTATAGTGGATGTTACGTTAGTAAAACATAGCAGTAGAGTCAAGTGACATTCTTTAAATATAAATGAATAAAATTATCCTAAAAATGTTTCCCTGGTGTATACCAAGCCTGAAGGCTAGACCAATGGATTAACCCAAATTATACTACTCTAGTTGAAATGTGCATTTACCTATGGGTAATTCTATCATCCCTTACCCAATGTAGGTGAATTAATATCTTAGGAGAGATGAATTATGTTGACAAGGTTTCAGGATGAGAGGTATTATAATGAGAGGGAGAAATGGGGGCAGTTATAACATTATAGATACATAGATTGTGTGTGTGTGTGTGTGTGTGTGTGTGTGTATTTGTCTATGTACCTCTGTGTTTGTGGATTTTTTTTTTGGTCTGGTTGCCTGTTTGTGGAAAAGATTAAGTAATCATGCATTCATTCAACAAATATTTATTGAGCACTTATCATAAACCAAGAACTCTGCTATATGCTGGCTATACAGTGCTATCCTCTATGATAACAGAGTATAATAAGACACACATCCAAGGTGAGGAAAAAGTAACTGTGTTTGAGGACCATAAGATAACTCCCTGATACTGAGAGGACATAATAATGAAAATCAATTCTTTTAGTTTGGTGAGAGTAACTCATGACTCCATAAGTGTCACTAAAAGGAGAAGATCATAATGTCAAAAGAGAGATAAAGGATAAGAAAAGCAGGCATTGTAATGGAAGAGGAAGACCTCTTCTGGAATAAAAGAAATTAAACAACCCTGTTGTGCAGCCTAGACAGCTTACTCTGTAGATTTGGGTGTGTCTGCTAAGTGTACTTTGGAGGGACCTAGGTAGAATAACACCATCCAAAATTGTTGGATGTAGAAAACTAAACAATTATTGTATTATTATACAGACATATCCACCTTTCAGGAAATGGAAGGAGACCTAATTAAAACTACTTTGTAATCCTGAAAGGCTATGGAACACACAGAATTGTTATTCCTTTACAATCTTTTTTTTCAGCAAATTTTTCCTACGTGACCAGGGTAAGCCCTCATTCAGTTGTTCATGAGCATACATATTGGATTTCTAGAGTCTCCAGTTAAAGAAGTAAACTTCCCTATTTATGAGTTAGCACCATAAACATTTCACCAATCATTTATTCCTTTGTTTCTCCAGAATAAACTCCCAACATACATTAACAAACTGAAGGAGACATTGACTTATTTAGACAAATACTCACTACTTAACTACATTGGCAAATACTAAGAGGAATTTTTGTGTGTGTAGTACCTTATCAATTGTTGCTGCTCAATTAATACTTAGCAGTTACTTGTTGATTATCAATTTGTTCATCTTATTTTTTAACACATACTTATTTTAAGAAATCCTTTCTAATTTACTTACCTGACAGTATCTGTTTGGCTACTACTTTCTGATGTGGACCTAAAATGCAAGTGAAAATAGTGCTTCTAAGTTAATACTTTAAAAAAGTGTGCCTCCATAACAAATGAATGTCAGACCATTTCGTAACCTGTATTAACTCTTTTATACCACTAATCACCACTAATGCATCATTTCACAAGATTACTAAGTTACAGTATGCAATAAGTAACATTCTTATTTACCAATATACCATGTCCATAGAGAATATAAATGTCAAATTCTCAAATAGTGGAGAAAGAAAACAGATTTTTCACTTCCCAGTTCAGAACACATGCTTGATTTTGAATGCCTGATTCTGGCTTTTAGGTTCTAACCTAATGTTTTACCCACTAGTAAACAAATTACTGCAGGTGGTGATTTAAAACCCTCACTGACTTCTAAACAATCAGGCAGACTGGGCTGACAGGGTAATTTCCACCTCCTATTTGACACACAGAGAAATAGTGAAAAAAATAACACAAAATGCTAATGAAAATTTAAGGGAAGGAAGCGACATTTCTTATGATAGTCTGAAAAAAAAAGAGGATATAGAAAGCACGAAAGGTAAATAGGAACTAAAGCTGAATGACCCCAGAGGTCGGGGAATCAGTTAGGGAGTGGAGCCCACCTGGAAAACTGGAGCTGACCACCTCCTCTAACCTTGGAAGCCATGAAAGGCCATACCACCCACTAAGTGGCGATATTATCATGAGTCTTAGAGATGCTGCAGGGAGATTGCTTCAGAAGTATAGACGGAAAAGGATCACCTAGAGACACAGGAATCTTAGGTGCTTAAAATGCTTTAGGGATATGGATGGGAAAAAACATCACATACAGAAAGAGGAATCTTAAGCCTTTACTGTACAGGTTCAGAATACTAATTCATGTTTCCTATGAATTCTAGATCTCCATGTGTAACAAACACCTCAAAAGTTTATGACTGGGAGGGGAGTCTGGGGGAGAATGGATACATGTATATGTATGGCTGAGTCACTTTGCTGTGCACCTGATACTATCACAACATTGTTAATCGGCTATACTCCAATATAAAATTAAAAGCTTTTTAAAAAAGTTTATGACTTAGGAGGGTAAAACAAAATAATCTTGACAAGGAGGATTCTACAAAGCAGGATATGCAGAATTCTCATGAGACAATCACTGCTGCTTAAAATGGCCTTACAATCAAATAAAAAAGCCAGTAAGAGGTAATGTCCACCTCTTACGGAGTAAACTAATAAATTCATACACTAACAATTATAGGTAACAGGAAAAACTTCAGAAAAAAAGAATGTTTAGGATTTCCATAGAGATCAATAAAGGAACAGAATTCATTAAACAAGTAATGACAATGAGATCGGTCAAGATGGCAGAATAAAAAGATATTGAGCCACCTTCTCTCACACCAAAATCACAACTATTTGCAGAACAACCATAGATGAAAAAGACCAGAACCTACATGAAAAGATCTACAACTAAAGATATAAAGAAGGAACCACACGAAATGGGTAGGAGTGGCAGAGTCATAATATAGTCAAGACCCATACGTCCCGGATGGGTGATCCACAATGGGAAAATAATTACAATTGCAGAGGTCCTCCCCAAGGTGTGAGGTGCCCCACATCAGGATGCCCAGCCCAGGAGTCCTGTGCTAGGAAGATGAGTCCCCAGAACATTTGCTGAAGGCTAATGGGGGTCACTTTTGGGAGACCAGAGGGCTGTGGAAAATAGACTACATTCTTAAAGGGCACACACAGAATCTCACACGCTCCAGGACGCAGGGCAAAATCGGTGACTTGAATGGAGCCTGGGTCACACCCACCTGCTGATCTTGGAGAGTCTCCCGGAGAGGCAGAGGAACCGGAGTTCACCCTGGTGACACAGACACTGATGGCAGCCATTTGGGGGAGCTCGTTCTACCTCGTGGACACCAGTACTGGCAAGTACCATTCTGGAATCCTCTTTCTAGCCTATTAGCCCCAGGACTAGTCCCATGCCCACCCAGCATCCTACAGGCACCAGTACTGGGACATCTCAAGGCAAGGAAATAATTGGGCAGGGACACAGCCTCACCCACCAGCAGACAGGCTGCCTTAAGACCCCCTGAGCCCACGGCTGCACCTGGTTATGGCCCTGCCCACCAGAGCATGCAGGGCCAAGTCCCACACAGCAGTGCACAAGCACTAGACGCAGGACCCCCATGGGTCTGCAGCCAGAGACCCTGGGACCCAACTCGACTCCTACGTAGGTGGGCACCAGCCCCAGAATCCGTAGTCCCACCCACTAGAGAGCCTGCTCTAGACTCAGGACCAGGCTCACCCACCAGCAGGTGGACACCAGGCCCAGGACAAGTGCAGCCCCATAGCCTGCACACACACACACCACTAGAAGGCCAACACAAGCTTCAGGACACACTGGGCCCTACAGCCAGCTGTGTCAGGATCTAGCCCCACCCACCAGTGGTCTGACACCAGCTCTGGGACCCCTGGGCACTGTAGGCAGACCCCAGGATTAGCTTGTCAGTGGGCCAACACTAGCCCCAGGAACCGGCTTCACTCACTGAGGGGTTAGCAACATCTCCAGGATCTCCTTGACGCCAACTCCACCCACCAGTGAGCCAGCACTAGCTTTGGACCCCTGCAGGGTTTCACATCTGGCTGTCTTGCGACCCAGCCCTGCCAAATAACAGCCCACAGCTTCCACACAAGGCAAGGCCTGGCAACCAACCAGACCAGGGACCAGCCAAGCCTATAAAACCACTTACTGTAGCCAGCCTGCCACAACAGAAGGACCCACACAGCACACATAGGGAGCACCCCTAGAGCATATAGCTCTGGTAATGAACAGGGAGTGTGCTGCTGGGATACACAGGACATCTCCTACAAAAGGTCACTTCTTCAAGATTGGGAAACATAATCAACCTACCAGATACATGGAAATCAAAATAGCAAGTTAGGTGAAATGAGGCAACAGAGGAGCAAGTTCCAAACAAAGGACAAAGATACAACTCAGAAGAACTAAGTGAAATGGATATAGGCAATCTACCCAGGAAAGAATTTAAGGTAATGATCAGAGAGAGGGTCAAAGAACTCAGGAGAAGAATGGATGAACAGAGTAAGAACTTAGAAGTTTTTAACAAAGAGTCTGGAAAATATAAAGAACAACCAAACAGAGATGAAGAATATAATAACTGAAATGAAAAATACACTAGAAGGAATCAATAGTAGACTAAATGATACAGAGGAATAGATCAGGGAACTGGAAGAAAGAGTAGTGGAAATCACTGATGATGAACATTAAAAAAAAAAAAAAAAAAGAAATGAGAACAGTTTAAGAGACCTTCAGGACAACATCAAGCGTATTGACATTCACATGATACAAGTCCCAGAAGGAGAAGAGAGAAAGGGGCAGAGAACATATATGAAGACAAAGTAGCTGAAAATTTCCCTAACCTGGGAAAGGAAGTAGACATCCAGGTACAGGAATTACAGACTGGGTGCTTAAACAGCAGACATCTGTTTCTCAAAATTCTGGAGGCTGGAAGTCCAAGATCAAGGTGTCAGCAAATTTGGTTCCTGGCAAGAACCTATTTCCCGGCTTGCAGGTGGCTGCTTTCTTGCTGTGTCTTCACATGGTGCAGAGAGAGAAGGAGCTCTGGTCTCTCTTCCTTGTCTTATAAGAACACTAATCCCGTCATGGGGACCCCCACTTTCATGACCTCATCTAAACCTAATTTCAGCCCAAATGCCCCAACTCCTAATACCATCAGATTGCGGGACAGGGCTTTAACATATGAATTTGGGAAAGGGAGACATTCAGTCCATAAGATTACTTAAAAAATCATTCCAAAACTTAGTACCTCAAAACATTTATTATTAACTCTCTTGGCTCGGTGAGTTGACGGGGATCAGCTGAGTAGTTCTCATTTGGGGTCTCTCATGCAGTTGTTGTCATGTGTCAGATGGATATCTAAGATAGGTGACGTTCACATGCTGTCAACTAATGACAGCTATCAGCTGGGATCTCAGTTGGAGCTGTCACCCAAAGTGCCTGCATGTAGCTTCTCCATGTACTGGAGCATCTTGCAGCATGGCAGCTGGGTTCCAAGATAGAGGAATGCAAGAGCAAGCATTCCAAAAGGCCCAGGTGACAGTTACGTGACCTCTATATTAGCTATACATTGGTGATTACATACAGAATCATAAAGAGATTCAACTACTTCTTTTGGTAAGAATATTTCTTAGGTGGTGTTGTGCACTTCCAGTGGGAGGGATGTAATACCTGGTTGTTTGTCTTTTTATGATAACATCCATTGACGATCAAACATCTAGATAAAGTAATTCATCAGGAGTTTAAATTTGCATTTTTCAAAGATCATTCTGACTAGACTACAAGTTCTCTTAAAAAGAAATAAATGTCACAGTTATGTGCAGCTTTATGAGAATGGCAATCAAAACCAAGTCATAATGATATAAAGATTTATTGGGTATCTCATCCTGGTTTGGTCATTTTAATAGTCTAAAAATAAATAAGTTCAAAGGGAAGAAAAAAAGGAATAAGTTGTTTTGGCATACTCTTTCCCTGATGCTGTTCAATTACGTCAAAAAGAACCTCATTAAAATTTTTTTTTGAAATACAACATCAGTCCTTAAACGTTAACAAAAAATTCATTAACCCCACAACCAGGATAGATAACTGTAGTCGTAATCATTGGGTTGCAAGTGCTTGCTTTTTCTTTCCTTTCTCCTTTTTAAAAAAAATTTTTTTAATTAATTAATTAATTTTTTTGGCTGTGTTGGGTCTGTTGCTGTGCGCGGGTTTTCTCTAGTTGTGGTGAGCGGGGGCTACTCTTTGTTGTGGTGCACGGGCTTCTCATTGCTGTGGCTTCTCTTGTTGTGAAGCGTGGGCTCTAGGCACATGGGATTCAGTAGTTGTGGCTCGCGAGCTCTAGAGCACAGGCTCAGTAGTAGTGGCGCACAGGCTTAGTTGCTCTGTGGCATGTGGGATCTTCCTGGACCAGGGCTCGAACCCATGTCCCCTGCATTGGCAGGTGGAGTCTTAACCACTGCGCCACCAGGGAAGCCCTAAAATTTTTTTAAAATTTAGGTATAGTTGATATACAATATTTTATAAGTTACAGGTGTACAGTACAGTGATTCATAATTTTTAAAGGTTATACTCGGTCTATAGTTATCATAAAATATTGGATATTTTCCCTGTATTGTACAATATGTCCTAATAGATGACTATAAGGAAAAAGAAATACAAATCCAGGAATCAGAGTGTCCCCAAAAGGATCAACCCAAAGAGGAACACAAGACACATTATAATTAAAATGGCAAAAATTAAAGATAAAGAGAGAGTATAAAAAGCAGCATGGGAAAAGCAACAAGTTACATGCAAGGGAACTCCCTTGTATGTACATACATATAAATAAGTACATATTTATTAATAAGTAATGCACATATTAATAATTACTTAAATGAAAATGGACTAAATGCTCCAACCAAAATACATAGAGTGGCTGAATGGATACAAAAATAAATCCATATATATGCTGCCTACAGAGATTCATTCAGTGCTAAAGACACACACAGCCTGGAAGTGAGGGGATGGAAAAGGTATTCCATGTAAAAGAAAATTAAAAGAAAGTTTGGGTAGCATTACTTACATTAGATAAAACAGACTTCAAAGCAAAGACTGTTAGAAGAGACAAAGAAGAATATGATGTAACAATCAAGGGTTCAATCCAAGAAGATATAACAATTGTAAATATATATGCAACCAACATAGGAGCACCCAAATAACTGAAGCAAATTTCAACAAAAATAAATGGAGAAATCGAGAGTAACACATAATAGTAGGGAATTTTAACACCCAACTTAGATCAACGAACAGATCATCTAGATAGAAAATCAGTAAGGAAATATTAAATGACATATTACAACAGATCGACTTAATAGATATATATAGAACATTCCATCCAAAAGCTGAAGAATACACATTCTTTTCAGGTGCGCAAGGAAAATTCTCCAGGACAGAGCTCATGCTAAGCCACAAAACAAGCCTTGGTAAATTTAAGAAACACTGAAATCATACCAAGCATCTTTTCAGACCACAACACTACGAGACTAGAAATCAACTATAAGGAAAAAAAAACTGCAGAAAACACAAATGCGTGGAGGCTAAACAATATTCTACTAAATATCCAATGGATCACTGAAGAAATCAAAGAGAAGATTTTAAAAAAATACCTGGAAACAAATGAAAATGAAAACACAACCATCCAAAATCTGTGGGATGCAACAAAAGCAGTTCTAAGAAGGAAGTTTATAGTTATACAAGCTTACCTAGGGAAACAAGAAAAATCTCAAATAAACAACCTAACCTTATACTTAAAGGAACTAGAAAAAGAAGAACAAACAAAACGCCAAATAGTAGAAGGAAAGGAACCATAAAGATCAGAATAGAAATATATGAAATAGAGACAGAAAAAAGAATAGATCAATGAAACTAAGAGCTGGTTCTTTGAAAATATACACCAAATTGATAAAAAAAACTTTAGCCATACTCATCAAGAAAAAAAGGAGAATCCAAATCAATAAAATCAGAAATAAAAGAGAAGTTACAACTGACGTCACAGAAATACAAGGATCATAAGAGACTACTAAGAATAACTATATGTCAATAACATCAACAACCCAGAAGAAATGGACAAACTCCTAGAAATGTACAATCTCCCAAGACTGAACCAGGAAGAAATAGAAAATGTGAACGGATCAGTAATCAGTAATGAAATTGAAACTGTGATTTAAAAACTCCCAGCAAACAAAAGTCCAGGACCAGATGGTTTTACAGGTGAATTGGACCAAACATTTAGAGAAAAGTTAACACCCATTCTTCTCAAACTATTTCAAAAAATTGCAGAGTAAGGAATGCTTCCAAACTCATTCTACAAGGTCAGCATCCTCATGATATCAAAACCAGTAAAAAGAAAGAAAGGAAGGAAGGAAGGAAGGAAGGAGGGAAGGAAGGAAGAAAAAGAAAACTACAGGCCAATATCACTGATGAACACAGATGCAAAAATCCTGGACAAAATATCAGCAAACAAAATCCAACAGTACATTAAAAGGTTGATACACCATGATCAAGGGGGATTTATCCCAGGGATGCAAGGATGGTTTGTTATCCATAATTCAATCAATGTGGGGGCTTCCCTGGTGGCGCAGTGGTTGAGAATCCGCCTGCCGATGCAGGGGACACGGGTTCGTGCCCCGGTCCGGGGGGATCCCACATGCCGCGAAGCGGCTAGGCCCGTGAGCCATGGCTGCTGAGCCTGTGTGTCCAGAGCCTGTGTTCTGCAATGGGAGAGGCCACAACAGTGAGAGGCCCGCATACCACAAAAAAAAATAAAAAATGTGCAGAAGACTTGAATGGACATTTTTCCAAAGAAGATATACATAGGCTAATAGACACATGGGAAGATGCTAAACATCACTAATCATCAGAGAAATGCAAATCAAAACTACAACAAGCTATCATCTCATGTCTGTGAGAATGGCTATCATCAAAAAGACCACAAATAACAAATGTTAGTGAGGATATGAAGTAAAGGGAACCCTCATACACTGTTGGTGGGAATGTAAATTGGTGCAAACATTGTGGAAAACAGTATGAGGTTCGTCAAAAAACTAAAAATAGAACTACCACATGATCCAGTAATTCCACTCCTGAGTATATACTGAAGAAATGAAATACTACTTCGAAAAGATACACATACCCCAATGCTTGTAGCAGCATTATTTACAATAGCCAAGACATGGAAGCAAACTTGTGTTCATCAACAGATGAATGGATAAAGAGGATGTGGTATATTTACACACAATGGAATATTACTCATCCATTAAAAAGAAAGAAATTTTGCCATTTGCAACAATATGGATGGACTTGGAAGGTATTATGCTTAATGAAATAAGTCAGGGAAAGATAAATACTGCATGTTATCACTTATTTGTGTAATATAAAAAATGAAATGAACTAGTGAATATAACAAAAATAGAGTCACATATATAGAGAACAAACTAGTGGTTACCAGTGGAGATAGCAAGGGGGCGAGGGACAAGAGAGGGATAGGCAGTTAAGAGGTATCAACTACTATGTATAAAATATATAAGCTACATGGGTATATTGTGCAGCACAGGGAAAATTGCCAATATTTTATAATAACAATAAATGTAGCATAATCTTTATAAAAATTATTAATCACTATGTTGTATACCTGAAACATATAATTTTGTAAATCAACTATACCTCAATAAAAAAATGACAGAACTGAAAAAGAAAGAATTGTTGATTTTGAATTGCTGAGGGAAATCACCTAGAACACTAAACAGAATATAAAATATACATAAAAGTCCAGTTAAGAAACACGGAACAATTTAGACACAGAAAATTTAGAATGGGGGAGAGTCAGTATTTGAAGAGAAAAAGTCTAGAACTTTTCCAAAATTGAAGAAAGGTATGAGTCTTCACACTGAAAGAAAATACTGGGTCTAGCTCATGATTTAAAAAAAAATCTCTACCAGAATACATGATAACAAAATAACAACTCTAAGGACAAAGAATACATGTAGAGGCTATGTTAGGCAGAATTCTAACAATGGCTATGTTAGGCAGAATTCTAAGATTCCCATTCCTTGGTTATTCAAACACTTTTCAAAGTACTGCTCTGAAAAGATTTTGCAAATGTAATTAAAGCTCCAAATCTGTTGGCCTTAAAATACAGAGATTATTTTGGTGGGCCTGACCCAATCAGGTAAGCTCTTTACAAGTAGAGTTTTCTCCTGCTGGTAGAGGAAAGAAATTAAGAGAGAGTCAAAGCCTTAGGAAGACTTACATTGCCCTTGTTTCTTTAAAGGTGAAGGGAGGTACATGAGTAGCAATGCAGGTGGCCTCTGGGAGGCGGAGGGACTCCAAGCAGACAGGCAAAAGGAAAGAGATACCTCAGACATACAGCTGCAAGAAATTGGATTTTTCTTACAACCCAAATGAGCTATGATCCCAGCCTGGCCTTCAGGCCTTCAGGTCAGACTTGTGACAACCCAGCCAAATCCACCTGGATTTCTGACTTACAGAACTTGCACATAGTAAATGAATATTGTTTAAGTCACTGAGTGTGTGGTAATTTGTTATGCAGCAATAGGAATACAATGACTAGGTAAAACTCATATTAATCATAAAGGAAAAAATGAATCAACACACTAACAGAAGATTTACCATCATCAATAGTAAATGCCACACTACACTGACATATCTTCAAATAGCGAAGGCAAACTAACTCTCAGCATAGAAGTCCATACTACATAAACTCATACTCAAGAGTGAAAATAAAGATAATTTTAGGTGGATAAGATAAATAGTTTACTACACACAGACTCACTGATGGAAATTCTAAGAGAGGTACTTCACCAAAAGGGAGACTGAACATTAAAAAATGGAATTAAATTCAAAAAAGAATAGTGAGTAAATAAGTTACAAATATGTAGTGAAATCCTAGTATGTTCTGAATAAGTATAATAATGATAACGATGACTTATTTGTATCAGGTTAAAATTCAGGAGTAACTGAAAGCCAAACGATAATGCTACGGAAGAGTGAAGAAAAGAGTATAAGGTTTAATGGTCTAAGATCCATAAATTGTTAGAAGAAGATTATAAGTACTTTTATACCTAAAATTGTAACTATATCTACATTAAATTTTAATAATTTAATAAATCATAATATAATAATTAAAGAATATCACTAAAGAATATAACTAGAACATATAATGACCAAATTGATAGAAGGAAAGAAAAAACAATGAAAGCCCAATCAATATGATGGAATACATGAAAGTAGAAAGAGAAAACACTGAAAAAGCATGATAAATAGAAAAAAAAAAACAAAATGGTATAATTTAGTTTAAACATATCAGCAAACATATTATAAGTATATAAACATATTGAATTCAACTACTGAGAAACTCTTGAAGTTACATATTTTAAAATTCCACTGGCAGGCTGTTTTCAGGAGACCAAATTAAATAAAAGATTGAAAGTAAGGGGATGAAAAGTTACGTTAGATAATGTAATAGAATAGAATGTTGGTATAGCAGTTATAAAACAGTAAGGACTGAATTTATGGTTAAGAAATATTAATGGGGACAATATGCTATTTATTAATGATTAAAAGAAAAGCACAGCTAAATCAGTGTAATTAGATCTCATCAACCCATAATTATTATAGAAATTTATATGAGTTCTGTCATGTACAATCTATCAGATGTCGAGCATTTGCTTGTTTGTTTACCCAAGTAGTACATAAATATAATCCAAGTTGGGTAATTTCCAGGCACTATACATCCTTTTTCTTTACTAATTATACATATCCTATCTTTTATTAGAGTCAGCCATTTTATTCCTTGTTTCCTCAGAACAGACTTCCAATAAGTATTTATTAAATGAATAAAAGACTAATTTACTAGAAACTAAATTAGCCTGGTTTTCAGTGGATTACTTTACCAAATGTAGCTGGACATTGTGAATTATTAATTCATTCTTAATTTTCAACATGTGTCTTAAGATGCCTTCCAATTTACCTACCTGCTAGCATTTCTGTGAGTGCTGCCTTCTGAGCTGGATATTTTTTTTTAAAAAAGGAAAATAGTGTCCAAAGTTAGTCCTAAGAGTGCTTGCCAATTGCATAAATAAAAGTCAGGCCATTTTATAAGCAGTATTATCTCTTTTACAAGGTAAGTTACCAAAAAAGAAAATAACGTCCAAGGTCACTGAACAAAGATGCAAATAAATAACATTCTTATTTACTTATATACCTCATCCACAAAGAGTGCATTTCAAACTTGTACTAAAGAAATTATCAAGAAGGCACAAATTTTCTTTTTCCTATCACTTCTAAACACAGAATATAGGTTTGACCCTGAATTCCTGATTCTGACCTTTATACCCCAACTTTTAACTTTTTATTCATTGATAAAGAAATGCTACATTTTATAAGTTAAAACCCATACTGACTTCTAGACAATCTGACAGAATGAGCTGGTGGGACAATTCCCCTTTCCATTCCTCATAGAGGAGTGCTGAAAAAAATAAGACAAACAGTTAATACATAACTGAGGTTAACAACAAGAAAAGAATTCTCCTGGTGCTAGTAAAAAAGGAAGAAACTGAGAGTTCAAAGGGTAAACAGGAGATAAAAGTGAATGATTGCAGGGGTGTCTAAACCAGTGATATGACTTTGGGACTAGAGATTTAATAGCCATTCCTTAGAAGTTATGAGGCCTTTGCATGCGAGGAAACTAAGTGAGCTCCTTAACTGGAGCCATTTAACCTCGGAGCCATGAATGTCCATACCACCCATTACACAGGGATAGTAAAAATTCTGGCCAGTGGCCTTTGGAATGCAGCAGGGAAAGGGGGCTATGCAACAGGAATAGATGGGGGAAAATGCATCACTGCAGAGTCCAAAGCCTCCAAAAAATGTACTTTCAGGGCCCCAGTCACACTCCTACAAATTCTTGAACACCATGCATAGCAGTTGTTCCACATATTTTTGCTTTAAAAGAAGCAAAAATGAAACCACCCACATGTGTATGTCTTTAACACAGGGCATGCAGAATTCTCATGGGAAAAGCATAGACACTGAAAAGAAAAGACACTGAAGAGAAAAGAGGTTTGTACGATTACAAACCCCTAATAGATAATGTCAATAGCCAGAGCAAAACAATGAATTCACACACCAAGAAATACAAATGATTAAAAAACTTTGAGAATATTTAGAATCTCCACAGAGATTTTTGCAAGAATAGAATCCATAAGTCTAGAACAGGACAGAGAAGGAAGAATTGGTGAAATGAGAGTGATCTGAGGAAATCAAACAGAATGTGAGATGGTGAGAGAGCTATGAAAGTGCAGTTACAAACCATAAAGACACACTTCCAATTCCGGTCAAGATGGAGTAACAAGACAGGATTTACCCTCCTGCCCGAAACAAATGAATATCTGGACAAAATATACTAAATGCTGGTTTTCAGACACTGAATATTAGGCAGGATAGTGATCTATGAGAGAAGGGAATAAAGGTGAGACCTGTGGTTGCCCCTTGTTACTGCCTGAGGAGAGTTGCCATCCTGTACTACAGCAAGGGGAACCCAGGCAAAGCCAGAAGTCTCCCTGAATTGAGCTAATAGGGTCTGGGGATGCCAAGGCAGCTACACTTCTCAGGGCAGAATACCAGAGAAGGAAGGAGGTACACAGAGAGCTCCTGAGATCTGTGGAGGGTTCTCTTTGAGTGTTCTGCAGAGTACCAATCACTGAATGCAAGTGAAGAAACTCCCTGAGCCAGAGAAAAATTATTAGAAATTAATAAAGGAAGCAAACTCTTGTACTCATATAGGAACAGGAATAGTTTGTGTTCCCACCATCTGAGTTGAAAAATCTCATAATTCACAGTGAGTTTGGTATAGTTACATGGAAGGGTATTGCCTCCGTAGTGCTAACCATTCTGATCCTGCTTATTAACAAAGCTTAAAAGCAATGGTCTTAGAACAACTGGATATTCTTATGCAGGAGAAGAAAAACACTCAATTCATACCCATACAAAACTTAGTTCAAATTGGATATAAGCCTAAATGCAAAACCTAAAACTATAAAACTTTTAAAAGAAAACATGAGAGAAAATCTTCATGAATTTTGGTTAGGCAAATATTTTCTAGATACAACATCAAAACCATGATCTATAAAAGAAGATATTGATATACTGGATTTCATCAGAATTTAAAACTTTTGCTCTTTAAAAGAGTGAAAAGCCTTAGACTAGAAGAATATATTTGAAAATCATATACATAATAAAGCACTTATATCCAGCATTTATAATGAACACTCAAAATACAATAATAAGAAAACAAACAGTCCGTTCTTTAAATGATCAAAAAGTTTTGACTGACTCAATAATAAAAAGACAACCCAATCAAAAAATGGGGTCTTTCAGCTGAAACTGCCATCTTCCAGTAATTTGTCAAAAAGACCAACACAAAAGAAAAGAGGCACCTGCTATACATTCTCTAGACCTTTTAGAAAACATGGGGTTGTTCCTTTGTCACATACATGGGAAGCTACAAAAAAGTGATATTGTAGACTGCAAGGGAACTGGCACTATTTAAAAAAAGGAATGTCCCACAAATGTTACAAAAACTGGGAGTCTACAATGTTACCCAGCATGCTGTTGGCATTGTTGAAAACAAACGAATTAAGGGCAAGATTCTTGCCAAGAGAATTAATGTACTTATTGAGGATATTAAGCACTCTAAGAACCAAGATAGCTCCCTGAAATGAGTGAAGGAAATATGATCAGAAAAAGAAGGAAGCCAAAGGGAAAGGAACATGGGTTTGACAGAAGCACTAGCCTGTTCCATCCAGAGAAGCACACTTTGTGAGAACCAGTGAGCTGGAACCCATTCCCTATGAAATCATGCCATAATAGGTGTAAAAATAAATAAATAAAAGACCTCTGGATTGTAATTTTAATTAATTTAAAATGGGTAAAATATTTGAATACACACTTCTCCAAAGATGTACATCTGACAAATAACCACATGAAACTGTCAACATCATTAGTCATTAGAGAAATGCAAATTAAAACCATAATGAGATGCCACTACACACTATCGGAATTGCTAAAATTAAAAAAATATATGACCATATAAGTGTTGGTGAGAATGTGGAGGAACTAGACCTCTCACATACTAGTGGTTGGAATATAAGACAGAAGAACTGCTTTGCAAAACAGTTTAGCTCTTTCTTTAGAAAGTGAAACATATACCTACCATATTACCCCGTCGTTCCAGTCCTGGGTATGAAATCATGCCATAATAGGTGTAAAAATAAATAAATAAAAGACCTCTGGATTGTAATTTTAATTAATTTAAAATGGGTAAAATATTTGAATACACACTTCTCCAAAGATGTACATCTGACAAATAACCACATGAAACTGTCAACATCATTAGTCATTAGAGAAATGCAAATTAAAACCATAATGAGATGCCACTACACACTATCGGAATTGCTAAAATTAAAAAAATATATGACCAAGCTTTGCAAAACAGTTTAGCTCTTTCTTTAGAAAGTGAAACATATACCTACCATATTACCCCGTCGTTCCAGTCCTGGGTATTAACTAAGAAAAAGAACGCATATGTTCACATAGAAATTTGTATGTAAATGTTCATAATGGCCTTATTTATAACAGCGCAAAACTGGAACGCATCCAAATAACTATCAACAGATGGAATGGATGAACAAATTATGGTATAATCATACAACTGAATACTTATCAGCAATAAAAGGAAAAAAAATATGATCACACAAGAACATGGATGGATTGCAAAATAATCAATGGTGAGTGAAATAAATCAGACAAAAAGAAGAGTACATACTGTATGATTCCATTTATATAAAATTCTAGAAAATGCAAACTAAGAAAGCAGATCAGCAGCAGTCTGGGGATAAAGCAGGTGGAAGAGGCAGGAGTGGGGCTTACAAAAGGGCATGAGGAAATTTGGGGGCATGACAAGTATCTTCATAATCTTGATCATGGTGATGGTTTCATCAGTGTTACTTTTCAAATTATCAAAACATACAAAATTATACACTTAAAATATATGTAATTTACTGTATGTCAATTATACCACAATAGAACTATACATTAGAAAAAGAACAAGCTATTGATACACGTAACATCATGGATGAATGTCAAATGCATTATGCCAAGGGAAAGCAGACTCAAAATGGAATTGGCAAAACTCTAGGCAAAGAAGACATCTGTCAGTGCCAGGAGCTGAAGGTGGGGTGAGAGGGAATTTTGAGGTGATGAAATTGTTCTACGTTTTATTGAGGTTGTAGTAAGTGTACGTATTTGTTAAACTCATAGAATTACATAAACTAAAGAGATTAATTTTACAACATGTAAATTGTATCTCAGCTTTTAAAAGCTTCATTCTTAGTGTCAAAAGAAAAGAAGAAAAAGGAGAAGTATAAAGATGAGGAAGAGAACAACCATCACCATCTACCATGGAGGCTAGAATGGAAGACTATAAAATATAGGGATTTCAGAAAAATAAAAGGGATAGAATGGGGAAGAGTCAATCATTGAAGAGATAATGACTGAGAATCTTCCAGAACTGAAGAAAGACATGATAATTGAAGATTATTGTGAATTCAGAGCTGGAAAAATAAAAACAAACTCATATCAGAATAAGTAATAATTCAGTAACATAACACCTTGGACAAAAGAAAACTTGAGAAGCTAACTTAGAAAAAAATTGCAGAAAGTATAAAGGTAAAAATGAATTAATTAATCTGACAGCAGACATCTCAACAACAGTAAATGCCAGAATTCAATGGCATCATAAAAGGGCTGACAGAAATAACTGTCCACCTAAAATTCTATACCCATATAGAATTTCAAGAGTGAAAGTGAAATAAAACCATTTCCAGGCATATAAGGCAAACAGATGATTACACATAGACCATCACTGCAATAACTACCAAAGCAGGTACTTCTCCCAAGAAGATTGAACCTAGAGTGAAAAAAGCAGGATTCCAAAAAGAATGGCAATAATTATGGCATTGGTACACAAACCATGTGACAAAATTTCATAATATATACACACACATACTCAAAAATGAGTGTATGTATGTAAACACTGGTGAATGTGAATAAGGTCTATAGTTTAATTGATAATACTGTACCAATACCAATTCTCTGGCTGTGAAAATGTGCTATGTTAATGTAAGATATTGAAAAAACCTAAGTGATAAGTACAACGGAATTCTGTGCTATTTTTGCAACTTTTTATATTTCTTAAATTATTTCAAAACTAAGTTTAAAAAAAAGGAATCAAAAAGAACCTGGGAAATATATCAGGAAATCCTAATAAGTATTAACTAAATATAATAATGATAAGAACAAAATAACACAAAACTTATTTGGAGGGAACTGAAAAGCCAAATGACAAACAGATTGAAAAAGATAGGTTAGTGTTAAAGGGCTAAGATACTTGTGTTATTCAGAAGATTACATTCAATGATTAAATTAAGACATTATACAACATTAGCTACAAATGCTAAAAGTTAACAAAAGTCATTAAAACAATAAAAACAGAATATAAAAATGTACAAAATAGTAGAAGAGAAAAAGAAAAGAAGAAGAAAAAGCACAATCAAGAAAATGGATTTTGGGAAAAGGAAAAAATGAAAAAAAAAAAAGAGGATAGTAAGTAGGAAGAAAATAAGATGGTAAATTTCAATGTCAATATATGCCATCATATATTAAGCATATAAATGTAACAAACTCCACTACTGCATTTCATATAAAGGCTGTTTATAAGATACCAACTAAAATCAAAGAAAGGTTGAAAATAAGGGATGAAAAATATGTAAATAGATAAGTCTAACTTTCAAAGAGCAAGTTGATATATAGCAATATAAGAGAATAGAATTTAAGATACAATTATTAATGATAAAAAGAAAATACACCAAGAATATATAACTACATTGAACACTATGCATTTAGTCACTGCCTCAGAATATATAAAGCAGAAGTTTCAACAAAGAGAAAGCCATGACATATTGGAAAACCTTAGCTTGCCTCTCATAGAAAACAAATTATCAAGTAGAGAAAAAAATCTTAAAACCCAATAAGTATAAAGATGATTTGAAACAGCAATTTAAAAGTTTGTTCTAAAAACAAAAGAAAAAACATACTGTATCACATTAATTGAAGCACGCGCATCAAGCATACATTTTTACAAAAAAATGACTTCCTTTCTGGTTCCAACATTTAAGAGTCTAAATCACAGAGACAAAGCTTTCCCAATAAGGTAATAAAATTGGAAAATAACTTTTACAGAAACAAAAATAAATCATATAACTGAAAACTAAAGACCATGATTTGTTCATGATTTAAATAAGAAATCGTGCTGGAAGTTTCTAATTTTTTTAACTGAATATCAGCTGTATCTTAAAAACTGGAGAATGTAGAGGAAATGATATATAAGGGAGAAAGTTTTCACTTTAAAAGCATATTAGAAAAATAAGAAAAACTGAAAATTAATAAACAAAGCATTAGACTCCACAAAGGTAGAATTAACAAACACATAGCAAAGGTGAAGAGAGTAGCAAAGAGGAACAGAGAATAAGTTAAGGATAATAAACATAAGGAAATATAGGGATCTCAACAGAACCAAAAATTATATTTTTAAATTACTAATAAAACAGAAAAACCTCTGAGAAGACTGCTCATAAAAAAGAAAAAGAAAAAAAGGAAAAACAAACTTAGAATTAGAAGGGTAAACATATGTTTAAAGTATAAATATTTAAAATTATATATAATTCTAGATATGCCACAGGGATGTAGCCACGTGTAGTAAAAATATGTGAGACACACCAGCTTTCAGTGCAGAGGTTGTTCTCCACAGAGAGGGAGATGGGGATTGCAGCTGTATATACAGCGGTTTATTTAATAAGAGAAACAAAATATTCATGTTTATTTCCAGTGGTGGGCAAATGGTTGTTTGTCACCTTGTTCTGTCTTTGTTTTTGAACTATATTTTTAAATAAAAATATTTTATATACGAAATTATAAATTTGCCTTCTGAAGACTTTTCCCAGAGAATATTTTTAAAATTATTTCTTACATGAGGCAGCAATGCAAATTGAAATATTTCATTTGTGATAAGGCTCATAAATCTGCATTCCAAATAAATACTTCTGGTACTTCTGTAGGTGACACGGATCACTGGGCATTTGAAAGCAATAGATATAGATACATTTTAGTTCTTCCTCTGTCAATTACCAAGGCGATGACACTGGCAAATTATTAAAACCACATTCCAAAATTTTTGCATCTTTAAAATAGGGATATTCAAAAATAGCTCAAATAATTAAATGAGATACTGCTATAGCATTCAAAATTCCTGTAAAATGTAAAGTATTATGGCTACTCATAATATTTCCTTATATGTGACTAGATTTAAATGGTACTACGGTTTAACTTCAGAACACAAATTCAATTTACTCGCTACTTTGGGGTTCCTCTTTCTTGCTGAACCACTTTTTCAAAGGCTTCCATGAAACAGCTACTATGGTTGCTACGACGAGAACAGGTAAAGCAATGTAGATACCCAAAAGCCACCGCTTCTTCCCAGCCTTCTCAAAACCTCTGTCCTTGATTAAACCTAAAAATAAAAATCAGAGTAAAAATATTAAGCTGTCGACTTTTACTTTCAAGTTACAGCAAACTAATTACAATGTTCTTAATTTTTATTGTTATTCAAGGAACATAGAAAAATAATAGAATCATAATACTTAAGACTATCTCTATAAACTCTCATTGTAAAAGAATAGAAACTAAGTGCCAGAAAGTTCCAACGTATTCTACATTATACAGCAGCTACAGCAAAATCCCACTATAAGTGGGACCCCAAAACTTCAATGATATATAATCTATTTTGTAAGGTTATCCAACAAACTCGCGTTGTTACAAGGTGTATTATCACAGAATTCCACTATATATGTGCATATCCTGTTTTTCTTTATTAGACTGTTGGCTCTTTGACATTTAGGGATCTGTTTTTACATACGGAGTCACTGCAGTGCTACTAAAACATCACTGCCATAAAAAATAGGAGACTTGATTCCTAATCCTAATTCTGCAGCTAGTTAGCACTGGGTATTCTTTAAATGCCATGAGGAGTGGGACTTTGTTTTGCTTACTGTACATGCCTAGTGCCATATGAGGAGCACCTGGTATATATTAGGAATTCAATAAATATTTGCTAAATCAATGAATAAATGACAAAAACTAAAGTCATGGTGAACAAACAGAATATTGTTTTAGCCAGTTCTGTCATCTCTTTAGCAGCAATTAATAGATTTTTATCATGTAAACTATAAACGCCAGACTAAAAACTTATCTTCTATTTCCTTTATTTCTTCTATAACAGACACATATTAACAGTGCTGGACACAGGGTGTGTTGTTTGCATAGAGCTGAAACCACAGGATCAGGCATAAAAGGGGGAAAAGGTTGAAAGACAGTTTAAAGGAGAAAGTCAGACATAAGTAAATAAAAATTTTAAAAGATACCCTCAGCTTCAATCATATTCAAAATTAGTATTAGGACAAAAAGCAAGACTAACAAAGCATATTTGGTGTCTATTTCTTGAGGAAGCCTACTTACCTTTTAATTACAAATACTGGTTTCTTTCAAAGTGGCAAAAATAGAACTTCGTTTTTGTGAAGGTAAGCAATTTGAGAATTTTATTAACTGGATACAAGAAGAGATAGATACTTGCCCTGTCCCCCAGGCAATCTGGAAGATACTCTGGAGCGCGCTTGGCAATCTGGAGGGCTGTAGCCACTAGAACAGTTGCACGTCATCTCGGAAGTGCACACCTAGAATCATTTTTTAATTCAAATGATCATTTAAAAATATTTTCTCATAGAAAGTAAAATTATCAGATGGATCATCAAGCTTACTTTTGTATTTTCACCTAGTGTAATTTTATTTGATTTATTTAGAGAGAGAATTCTACAAATCAAATGCTTGGGTTTTTAGCCTAAAGTGCACACACACACACACACACACGCTAAAAAGCAGCTGTAAAGTGAGGCTCACAATATTTGCACCTGGAAAATTTAACACCTTCAAATGTTCACCTGAAAATTTAGTGTGCAATTTCAGAAACACCTACATAAATTTTAATGAAAATGAGACCATTCCAGTGGTGTGTTAGAGCCAGCCAGTATCAGCTCCCAGGGCTGAGTGTGTAACATCTCTTCCCATCTCCAAGTTCAGTGACATCATGGGGTAGTTTGAAGTATTTGTACTTACAAATGAGGACTTTACTCTTCCTCACACTAGTTGGTAAACATGTACTAGCATAATACTGCCCTTGACCAGGATCAGGTTTGTTTAATTTGTTAGCTTCTGTTTGTTTGATTTTTAAGCAAAGGTTTTTTTGTATTACAAGAGGGCATGAGATAATTAATTTCTGTAATTAATTAATTAATAATAGCAAACAACTTTATGGTGCTTACTATGTGTGAGTCTCTATTCTGAGCACTTTATATAGATTCACTCATCAAATCCTCACAACAGCCCTATAAGGTTGGGACTATTATTATTCCTACGTTACAGATGAATAAACTGAGGCATAGATATTTAACTTACCAAAGGTCACATGGCTAGTAAGTGATGGAGACAGGATTTAAACTGAAGCTATCTAGTTTCAGAGTCTCTGCCCTTGACCACTATGCTATGCTACTTCTCAAAATAATATAAAACATCTCTCAATTTCTAAGATCTCAATTTAAGAACATGAATCTAATTTCTTTATTCCATGGCTTGAAATGTACAGGAAAAAAGTATTCTGTTTGGAGTATCCATTGCCTTAGCTCTGTCGCATCACCTTCATGTTGTTGTATGTGTATGTGTATGTCTACTGTGAAATACCTCACAGAAGTAATGTCGTCCTTCTCAGGAGACATCATGTTGTCACTTTGTCATAATATTGTGTTGTTACTTTTGGATCACTTGGTTAAGGTGCTGCCTTCCAAGTTTTTTCCACTGTCAGTTACCATGCCTCCATTTGTAATTAATAAGCAATTTGTGAGGAGATACTTGTGAAATTATGAAAGTATCTGGGTCCTCGTAAAACTTTCACCCACTAGTTTTAGCATCCACTGATAATTATTTAACTCCATTATTCCTTCTATATTGTTTATACTATAAAAAAGAGTTTTCCCATATCTCCATTTATCTATTCAGTTACTGTTATTGGTAAACATATTACTGATATAGTCAAAGGATCTTTGACAAGGGTGCCAAGACCACTCAATGGGGAAAGGAGAATCACTTGGTGATTCTCGGAAAACTAGTGCAAATGGTGCTCAGAAAACTAGATACCAATGCAAAAGAATGAAGTTGGACCATTATCTCACACCATATATGAAGAATTAACTCAAAATGGATTAAATATCTAAATGTAAGACCTAAGACTATAAAACTCCAAGAAGAAAACATAGGGGGAAAGCTTCGTAACATTGGACTTCACAATGATATCTTGGATATGACACTAAAAGCACAAGCAACAAAAGTATAAATAGACAAATGGCTATACAACGAACTTAAAAATGCTTGTGCATCAAAGGAAACAATCAACAGAGTGAAAAGGCAACCTATAGAACAGAAAACTTGCAAACCATATATCTGATAAAAGGTTAATATCCAGAATATACAATGAAATCCTACAACTCAACAAAAAAAAAAATCAAATAACCTAACTTTAAAATGGGCAAAGGACTTGAGTAGGTATTTCTCCAAAGATGATATACAAATGGCCACCAAGAATATGAACAGATGCTCAACACCATTAATCATAAGAGAAATGCAAATGAAAAATCACAGCAATAGAAACAACAAACAACTTTGTCTAAATATGCTATAAATGCCAGAATATATTATTATTGTGTTTATTTTAAAAGGGCAGGGCTTCCCTGGTGGCGCAGTGGTTGAGAGTCCGCCTGCCGATGCAGGGGACACGGGTTCATGCCCCGGTCTGGGAAGATCCCATATGCCGCGGAGCGGCTAGGCCCGTGAGCCATGACCGCTGAGCCTGCGCGTCTGGAGCCTGTGTGTGCTCCGCAACGGGAGAGGCCACAATAGTGAGAGCCCCGCATACCGCAAAAAAAAAAAAAAAAGTCAATTGTCTTCTTAAAAGTTTAAATGAAATACACTATTTTATATTTATCCACATCTTTTTCATTTCCAGCACTCTTCATTGCTTTGTGTAGATCCACATTTCCATACGACATTATTTTCCTTCCATCTGAATATAGTTTAATAACTCCTTTAGTGCATATCTTCTAGCAACAAATTCTCTCAGATGTTTATATCTGAAAAAATTCCTTTATATCCTTAATTTTTGAAATATTTTCATTGGATATAGAACACTAAATGACAGGTTTTTTTCTCACACTTAAATGACGTCATTTAATTTTTTTTGTCTTACATATTTTCTGATAAGAAGCCTGAAGTCATTCTTATCGTTGTTCCTCCAGATGCAATGTGTCTTTCTCCTCCGACTACATTTAAAATATTCCCTTTATTAGGGCAAGCAAGTATGGCAAAATGTTAATCACTGGTAAATCTAAGTGAAGGGTATGTGGATGTTCATTGTAATAGTCTTCAGTGTTTCTGTAGTTTTGAAATTGTTAGGGGAAAAAAATGGGGACAAAAGAACATCATATTTTGCTTTCATGCTTGTTTTGGAATGAATAGGATTGACTGAACACCAACAATTTATGTTTTTATAACTAAAGAAACCACCTCTTTTATTAATTGGAAGCTACCTGTTTCAATCAACCTTGGTTGAGTAGAAATCATAGTATAGATATGGATGAACACATTGGTGTAGACTTAATCACTCGATGTCCCTTTTTAAAGTAATAGTTTAACTACCACACACATAGCTATTTCAGTAAATCCCTTTATCTGAGAAATATGGTTAAGTGGTTATGGTCTTAAGGTAAGGGTAATGAATATCTGCTACTGTTTTCTTCCCAGAATCTACCCTGTTCAACTGGCAACAGTATCTGAAATTTTCTTAGGGGAAATGAATCCTTTATAAATCGGCAGTGTGGTTACTGTGGGACGTGACACTGCCCAGCTTTGATGCATCACACTTTCCCTGCCCAGAGAGACTGATTCTGAGGTTGGTGCATGAACCGGATCAGGCCAATTAGTCAGCGTATTGGAACCCTTTAAAAAGAGAAGCTATTTGTCTCAGAGTTACCGCTGGTAGGATTTAAACTTAGAGCTGCTGAATGCCACTTTTATTACCACATGTGTGGAGAGTCTGCATGAAAGTGAATCCTAGAGGGAAGGGAGCCAAATCGAGGGATGGAGGGAGACAGAATCCTGACAGCATCATCTGAGTCTTGGAATCTAGCCATGCTTGGGCTTTTCAGTTATGTGTATCAGTTAGTAATAATCCTTCTTCTTGATACATTATTAGTTCTTGATTATTATATATTATATCATTATTCATTCTTAATAAATAAAAGTTGTTCTTCAGCCTAAAAAAAAAAATACTTCCTTTATTGTTGATTTCCGTAATTTGATTATAAGGTGTCTTGGTATGTATCTGTGTTTTTCTGGCTTGAGATTTATTGAACTTCCTGGAACTTTGAGTTCATGCTTTATCAAATTTTGAAAATTCCTTAAAATTTTTTCTAGCCTCCCCTCTTTCTCTTCTTCCGCAACACTAATTACACATATGCTGAACCATTTGACAGCATCTAAAGGGTCACTGATTCATTTTTTTTTCAGTCTTTTTTACGTTTTTTGCTTCAGTTTGAATAGTTTCTATTGCCTTATCTTTAAGTTCACTGACATTTTCTTCTGCTGTATCAGTTGTGTTGTTAATACCATCCAAAGAATTTTTCATTTCAGTTATGGTGTTTTCCTATTTCTATAAATTCCATGTGCTTTTTTATATCTCCCAGTTCTCTTCTTACCGTGTTAATGTTTTATTTTAAATCCATGAGAATATTTGTAATAGCTTTTTAAAATCCCTGTCAACTAATTATATCATTTTTAATACTGCCGGGTCTATTTCTACTGACTAAATTTTTCTCCTGCTATGGATCACACAATTCTCCTTCTTTGTATGTTTGTTACTTTCTAAAATGTTATGATGGATACTGTGAATATCATATTGTAGAATGTGTTGTTTTCCTTTAAAGATTGCCATACTGGTGCTGGCAGGCAGTTAAGTTACTTGCAGAACAGCTTGATCAAGGCTTGTTTTTATACTTTGATAGGGCAGATTTAGAATATCCTTTTCTCTAAGGCTAATTTGGTGCTACTAGTAAAGCATGACTCTTCTGGGATCTCTAGTGAATGTCCCAGGTTTTCAAAAACACCTCTTCACTCTGACTGATTGTAACTCAAATTAACTCCCAGCCTTCTGTAAACATTGATAATTGTTCAGTTTAACAGTTCTGTCATTCTTTCCCTGGTTTTGTGTGGTTTGATCTTCATCAAGAGACCCATAAGGACCTCTATGCAAATTTCTGAACCTCTTCCTGCATATCAATGCTTCTTCCCTGGAACACTGCCTCACAGATTCTATCCACTTTAATCTCTCATAACACCAATCTCCTTCTCCTCAACCTACTGAGCCTGCGCTCAGTCCAGATCCCACCCAAGGTGCTGCAGTCCAAAACCTGACAATAGGAAAAGAGCCACGGAAATCACATCTCTTTTGTTTCCCTTCTTTCAGGGAATAAAGCCCTATGCTGCTATTGTCTAATATCTGAAAACTGTTGTTTCATACATTTCTTTCTAGCTTTCTACTTGTTTATGGCAAAACTGTGATTAAAGATCCATGTATTCTTCCATATTCCAAAAAATCCATGAACTTCTGAGAAAAGGGTAATTCTTTTAAAAACAGTGGATAGTAGCCTCACTGTTTCTCCACTGTGTCTCTCCTCATGTGAAAAAAAATACAGTGTGTACCCCTAGGGATCTAATTATGGTCTTGAATATCATCCCATTTTCAAAATCATCAGAGCTTCTCAGAGTGATTGATTACATAAATAGGGCTGGATAACTCAAGAAGAATCTGAGACACATTGCATCAGAGGGCAAAGTTGATATCCAAGGTACCTAGGAAATAACCACTATAATTTTCAATTTTCCTTTAAGATCCAGTCAATATAATAAAGCAATAGAAATAACTGAAAGTACAGCCAGTAGAAATAAATGGGTAATTATATTGTTATTTTCAAGAGATGACTGTCTACCAAAAACCTCAAAAATTTTCTATAGTTTAGTAAGTTGCCTGAATAGAAACGAATATGCAAATATCATTAACTTTCTTACACAGTAATGAGGAAAGATCCCTAATCACACCAGTAACAAAACTATGTGATACGTATAAATTATTTTAACAAGGAATATGCAACATCATGTGAAGAAAACATAAAACTATCCTGAAAATAACAAAGATATGAATAAATAATCCAAAAATGGGATAATTAGAAAATCTGACATATCAATATAAATACTTGATTTTTACCAATAGCTATAAAATGTAAAAAATATTATACTGGTATGAGAATAGATAGGTCAATAAAATAAAACAGCCATTATACATATTTGACAAATGAATAATACACATGGCACCACATCTTAGACACCAATGGGCAAAAGGCAGGAAGAGATAATTTACTGATCAACACATGGTTATTAAACATATGAATATATGTTCAATTGCACTAACAGTCAAAGGAGACAATTAAAACCATAGTGAAGAACTTTCTCTTGTGTATCAAGTTGGCAAATATCAAAAATAAAATAGTACTTAGACTTGAGAGGAAGAAATGAAAGAGGCATTCTCGTATGCCTATTCCCATAGAATAAATTTATAAAACTTACTGGAAAGCATTTAAAAATTTTAGGTTAATATCTTAAAGGGGATTACCCCCTTACACTCTATAATTCTAGTTCTGGGAATCTATCCTATAGAAATAGCAAGAATGCTTACAAATATTTATGTACAAGTTTGTTCAGCAAAGCAAATTTTGATAATAATGAAGAATCAAATATCATATGCCATTTAACATAACAGAATGGTTAAAATAAAATTACAGTCATCCCTCAGTATCCAATGGGGATTGGTTCCAGGACCCCTGTTGATATCAAAGTCCTTTATATAAACTGCATAGTACAGTTGGCCCTCCATATATGCAGTTTCTACATCCATGGAGGGCCAATTGTAAATAATATTGTTTCTTATAACAATTTTTAGGCAATATTTAAAGCATGGAAAAGTTCTTAAGAGAGAAATGCGTGGGATTAAAAAAGCATGCTATTTCCCTTTATATATAGTACCATGTCTGCTTTGTTGAATCAGTAACTCAATGAATAAATTTGCATACCCACAAAGATAAACACATTTGATAAATGAATGAATAAATGAATTTATACATATGTACACATGTACATACATTGACAAATAAACAAAGCTTGCAGGAGAAGAGTTAACTCTGTATTGTAAAAAAATATGGTTAATTTTTTGCTTTCTACTTTAGATTTCTAAATTTTCAGTCTTCAATGATGAGTAAGTACTACTTATTTTATGGGGAAGAAAAGAATAAGCAATGTCCGTGAATTTGAAGGAGTGAGAACTTAGATTGTTAGCAGGTCAACAATTGCCCTGTTGGACACATTTAGGCTCCAGATAAGTTTTATTTGACATGCCCAGAGCGTTCAAAGGAATATTTCTAGATCTCAAGCTCAAGAAGATTGGGGATAAGGGAGAGAGATGAAGTAGAGGAGGTATTTGTTTACATTGCAAGTAAATTTAAAAGTGTTTGGGCATTTTGGGAAATAAATATGGCTTTAACAGATTTATATTAGAATTTTAAACATATATACCCTTCAACCAAGCAGTCACACTCCCAGTAATCTTCCCACAGAAATACAGGTGCCAGCATGCAATGACATATGCACAAAAAAATACTTATGAAACCTATATCTACTGACTCGGAAGGATTTAAGTAAAATATTGTTGAATGAAAAAGTAAGACATAGAAAAGTGCAATACCACCTATATCTATCTAATATCAATCCACAGACAGATATTCATTCAGCAAAGATTTGAGTTTCTACTATGTGCCAAGCAGAGCTCTGAGCTCTTGCTAATATCAAAGAATATATGTATATATATTTTTGTACATGATTAAATGAGTCTAGAATAAAAAAAACAGTAACAAAACATGGTAAATTGATAATAAGAGAACAGTCAAAAACTAATGTGATAACACTGGTATAATTTTAAAGTTAAACTTATTAGTGAATTTATTTATGTGTGTGTATATACATGCATGTATACAAACACACGTGTGTGTACAGAGACGTTTCAAAAAACAAACTACAATAAAGCAACAGAACTAGGTAGGTGTGTCAATGGTGACACAAGTAGTTTAATGTCTTTCTTTGTACACCAAATGAAATTTACCCATTGATTTAGTCTGTTGGCATATTTAAATTTGTGACCCCTGAAAGAAAGTTTTCAACAGAACGAATATTTTTAAATTTGGATAGTGCTTTACACTTGTATTCAAATGTGACGGGTTTTTTTTTTAACTTACTGACTTCATACTGTAATCTGTCTTTTATTATTCTAATATTTATTATTTTAATATTGTATGATTTGGGGCTTTAAGTTAATTTTCTGAAAGTCAATTCATAGAAAGCCAATTTGCCTAGGCCAATTCACCCAATGTCAGACTACCTAATAGTCAATTCATGAAATAGCTGTTTAGTATTTTGGAATGCCAAATGATCAAATCTGAGTATTTACTGTTTTTTTAAGCTGTTAAATTATACAAGATTGATTGGGTGGGGTGGCTGTCACTGCACTGGAAGATTTCTGTGAAGTGTTAGTAAAGCACTCCTTGTCTTCAGAAAAGCATCTTAATAACATTTCCATTTATATATGCCCAATTTATATTTTTCTAGTTACAGCAGCAGAGACCCACTTTTAAAAATTTTTGTGAGAACAAAAGCAGTCTGGCATGTAAGTAACTTGGAAGTCACCACTCCATCCTAACAAGTAAAAAGGTGAACAAACTGGAAAATCAACAATTTTTATGTCAGTCAGAGAACTAAGGTCACAGGACAAACTGCTGCCTCCAAAACCGGAGAGGCAGAGAGGCAAACAAAGAGATCACAAATTACCAGAGCAGAAACCCCCATGGCAATTAGTACCAGAATAGGAAAAATTCAATAGTCATTGACTTACTGGAGGCTCAGTTTGGTCAAGTCTGAGAGTTAAAAACTCCAGGAGTGTCCAGTTATGGGTGGGCCCCACACTTGTGAGTTTTACCTCCAGGAGCTGGACCAGCTTCTCACAGTGAATATCAGAGAAAAATTCCCTTGTATTTCCAGCAGGGGGAGGGGAAAGGAAGCAGTTTTGAAATATACCAGAGTATTCTGTTCTTTTTAACAAGGCCTAACCTTAAGAGAAATTATTATATCAGAGCCTAAAATTACTGAGGTTTTTTTCCAGAACCTAACTGACATAGGTGAAAGGAAATTTCTAACTCTAGCCTACTTACCCATCCTGTCCCACCTAAGAAGGGGGAAAAACCAAGAAACATTTATGAAATTCACAGACCAAAGATACAGGATCACTAAAAGACAGACCTAAGGATAGGACTATAGAATGCTTCCCCTCCCCTTCCACACAGCTTACCACTACATTATTAAAGGCTTAACACTACTGCAGTTCCTTTTACCCAGTCATCATGTCCAGCTATCAAGAAAAAACAAATCACAGGGTTTATAAAAAAGCAAAACACTCAGTTTGAGCAGAGAGAGCAAGCATCAGAGCATCCTATGGCTAGGATGTTGGAAATATCAGACCAGGAATTTGAAACAACAATGATTACTATTCTAAGGGCTCTAATGAATAAAGTACTGAGCAAACAAGTATGGATGGGTAATGTAAGCAGACAGATGGAAATTCTAAGACAGAATCAAAAAGAAATGCTAGAGAGAAAAGCTACAACAGAAATGAAGATGAGATAAAGAGTAGACTTGTCAGAGCTGAGGTAAGAATCTCTGAGTTTAAGGATTTCTCAATAGAAACTTCCAAAACTGAAAAACAAAGAGAAAAAATCCTGAAAAAATCCCAGAAATTCCAAGGACTGTGGGACAACAACAAAAGGTATAACTTATGTAGACTAGTAATATTAGAAGGCAAAAAAAGAAAGATATGAAAGATATTTGAATCAATAATGATTGAGAATTTTACAAAATTAAGGTCAGACACCAAACCAACGATCCAAGAAGCTCAGAAAACAACAAGCAGGATGCATGCCAAAAGTTTACATGCTGGTATATCATATTCAAACTTCAGAAAATCAAAGATGAAGGAAAATCATGAAAGAAGCCAAAGGGGACAAAATACCCATATCTATAGAGGCACAATGATAAAAATTACATTGGATTACTATTCAGAAATAATGCAAGCAAGAAGAGCATGGAGTGAAATATTTAGTGTTTATAAGAAAAGAATCATCAAGCTAGAATTTGGTATCCTGAAAAATTACTCTTTCAGAAATGAAAAAGAGACTTTCTCAGACAAATCAAAATTGAGAAACTTGTCACCAGTAGACCTGCTGTGGAAGAAATGATGAAAGAAGATCATCAAAGAGAAGGAAAATTATATAGGTCAGAAAAATCAGATTTACATAAGGAAAAATAAGCATTAGAGACACAGTAAGTGAACATAAAATAAAAACTTCTGCTGTTCTTCTTAACTGATCTAACAGAAACCAGATTGTTCGAAATAATAATAGCAACAATGTGATCAATTATGCATGTTCCTACGTAAGTAAAATGAATGACAGCATGATACAAGAGATGGGGGGAGGATATAATTTTCTTACTGCAAGATTACTTACACTACAAGTGGTATAGTGTTACTTGAAAGTGGACTCAGATTAGTTGTAAAATGTATCCTGCAAACACTAGGGCAACCAATAAAAAATGTAAACCAAGAAACATAACTGATATGTTAAGAAAGAACAGAAAATGGCATCATATAAAAGGCTCAATTAGAACCACAAAAGGAAGAAAGCATGGAAGACAAAAATAAGAACAAAGAACAAAGGCAATAAATAGATAACAGTGGCAAATACAGTAGCTATTATCCAACTATATCAATAATCACTTCGGATGTTAATGTTCTAAAATACCAATTAAAAGAAACTGGAGGAGTCCTGTTGAAGATGGTGACATAGGAGGATCCCAAACTTGCCCCCTCCCATGGACATCCTGAATCTACAGCTACTACAGAAAAATTTCCTCTGAAAAAAACTACAAACACTAGTTGAGTGACTGCAACACACCAGGCAAATGAGAAAACCCACATGGAAGCAGGTAGGCTTCTTACCATAAACCCCACCCCCAGTACAGTGACCCACAACCAGGAGGGAATTCAAAACCCCCAGCTTCTCACAGAGCAGCAAAGGATCTGAACCTCACCTCCGGCACCCCAACTTTTCAGACATGCAACTGAGAAACGAGCCTCACAAAATCCAGCTTGGAAAGCCAACAGGGCTTGTGTCCACAAGATCCACAAGGTTATAGCAAGACATAATGTCAGCAATATGGCGAAGTGAAAAGCTACCTTTGTTTTTCCCCTTCAATCTACAACTAGTAAAACATCCACAATGCAACAAAGTTGTCTCTCCCTGACACACCAGGACACTAGCAAATTCTACACTTCTTTACAGCTAAAGGTGGGTAAACTGGAATACACAGAGAAGGCAGAAACAAGGAAAAGCAGAGGCTGTGCCCATAATCCTGGCCATCTAGCCGTGACCCCTGAGTCTGCAATCACAGAGAACCCAGCAGCAGCAGGGCAGGTGGCATGCATGACCCTGGCCTCCCGGCTGCAGCAGCACCTGCAGCCACAGGTAACAGAGCAGTAGCAGCAATGGGACCTGGGACACTGCTCCTCCAGTGGGTGAGGTGCCCATGACTCCAGCCCCCTGCCCCCCAACCCACAGCAGTGGAGCCCACGAACATTAAAACATCAAATATGTCAGAGGCACCAGCATGACCCTGGCTCCCATATTATTCTTCCCTTCCCACGGTGGTGATGGAACTAGAGACTCAGGTGATCCTGGACAGGAGGGAAGAGCCCACCATCTCAGTGGTCCAGGAGGCAAGGACAGTGACACTGACAGAAACAAGGCACCAACAACCTCAGAGGCACAAGAAGTGATAATGAGGGCACAGGCAACAATTCTGACAGATGTGGTGGAGGGTGGAAAGTACAGGCTTTAAAGTATAACCAGAAACAGCTCCTGTAACAAAACCCCCAAACTTGTGCTATTGCACCACCTACTGGAAAATAACCTCTAATTTCTAAATTGTTGAATGATTAGAACCAAGGAAAAAGGTGTTCCCTACTTAAAATGTGCTGGCAGAGGAACAACTCATCAAGCACCATGAAGAACCACAGTTAGCAGAGTATCACAAGAAGAAAATGAATTCTCCAGAAAATGAACTTAAAGTCACAAAATACTGCAACCTGACTGACAGAGAATTCAACATAGCTGTCATAAAGAAACACAACAGGTTACATGAAAACTCAGAAAGGCAGTTCAATGAGCTCAGGAATAAAATTAATGAACAGAAGGAATACTTTACCAAGGAGAATGAAACTCTAAAAAAAAACCAAACAGAAACTATGGAGCTGAAGAACTCAATAAACGAGAGGAAGAATGCATTAGAAAGCATTGGAAATAGAGCAGACCATACAGAAGAGAGAGCTAATGTGAGCATGAAGATGGAAATCTAGAAATGATACAAGTAGAACAGGAAAGAGAAATAAGATATTTTTTTTAAATGAGGAAATTCTATGAGAGCTATCCAACTCTTTTAGGAAGGGCAACATCTGGGTAATGGGTATCCCAGAGAAGAAAGGGAGAAAAGAACAGAGAGCATATTTAAATAAAAAATAGCTGAGAACTTCCCAAACATGGGGAAGGAACTGGATATACAAGGGAATGAAGCTAAGAAAACTCCTAATTACTTTAATACAAAAAGACCTTCAAGACATATTAAAATTAGCATAGGTGAATGACAAAGAATTTTAAAGGCAGCCTGGAAAAAAGGATGGTAACCTACAAAGGAACCCCCATTAGGCTACCAGCAGATTTCTCAGCAGAAAAACTCTACAGGACTGGCAGGGGAGTGGAGCAGTGACATTCTCAAAATACTCAAAGGTAAAAATTGTCACCCAAGAATACTCTATGTGGCAAAGTTATTCAGATATGAAAGAGAAATAAAGACTTTCCAAAGACAAAAGCTGAGAGAGTTCATCACCACTAGACCTGCTTTATAAGAAATCTTGAAAGGCAATCTTCTACCTTAAATGAAAAGGCAAATGCACATAAAACTTTGAGTAAGGTGATATACAGACAGAATAAAAAAAAATGCAACTCTGTATCAGAATAGATTTTCTGAAACTTTATTATAACATAAAGATTAAAGGAAAGGAAGTAGAAAAAATAACTATAGCTACTCCAATTTGGTAACAAACTCATAACATAAAAAGAAATAATTTGAGACAACAAAAACACAAAAAGGAAGTGGAAACTGACGGAATCTGTATAGGCAAACGAAGATGCTATCAGCAGAAAAACAACTATATTATCTATAAGAAATTTTATACAAACCCCAAGGTAACCACAAAACATAAATCTAGAACAGAGACATGAAACAAAAAAAAAAGATGAAACTGAAAAACATTGGAGAAAACCATGAAACCAAAATAGCAGTCAGAAACACAAGGATAAAGAAACAATGGAGATATAGAGCAACCAGAAAACAAAATATAAAATGGCTGTATTAAGTCCTCATTTATCAATAATCACCCAATGTGAATGGGTTGAATTCACCAGTCAAAAGACACAGAGTGGCAAGATGGATTAAAACACAAGACCTAACTATATGCTGCCTCCAGAAGACTCACCTCACCTCTAAAGAAAACATAGGCTCAAAGTGAAGGGACGGAAGATGACACTCCAAGCCGATGGCAGCCAAAAGAAAAGAAGTGTAGCCATACTCATAACAGACAAAACAGACTTCAATCCATAAAAGGTAACAAGAGACAAAGATGGACAGTATATAATGATAAAGGGGACAATTCATCAGGAAGACATAAGTTATTAATATACATGCACCTAACACAGGAGCACTAAAATATATAAAACAATTATTAAAGGACATAAAGGGAAAACAGCACAATAATAGTAGGGGACTTTAATACCCCATTGCATTAATGTATCAGACAGAAACTCAACAAAGACACAGTGGCTTTAAAGGAAACGTGAGACCAGATGGTTTTGATAGATTTGTACAGAACATTCCATCCAAATGCATCAGAATGCATTTTATTCTAAAGTGTACATGGAACTTTCTCAAGGATATTTTGAGACACAAGACAAGTCTCAATAAATTTAAGAAGATTGAAATCACATCAAGTACCTTTTACAATCACTTTGGTATGAGATACAAAACAATTATAAGAAAGCTAGAAAAATCACAAATATGTGGAGACTGAACAACATGCCACTTAATAACTATTGGGTCAAAAAAGAAATAAAAGGAGAAATAAAAAATTACCTGAAGACAAATGAAAATGAAAATATGAAATACCAAAACTATGTAATGCAGCAAAAGCAGTACTAAGAGGGAAGTATATAGCAACACAGGGCTACCTCAAGAAACAAGAAAAATCGTAAATAAACAAACTAACCATACACCTAAAGGAACTAGAAAAAGAAAAACAAACAAAACACAAAGTCAGTAGAAGGAAAGATAGGATATAATAAAGATCAGAGCAGAAATAAATGAAACAGAGACTAAAAAGACAGTAGAAAATACCAATGAAAATAAGAGCTAGTTTATATTTGAAAAGATAAACAAAATTGACAACCTTTAGCTAGACTCACTGAGGAAAAAAAGAGAGAAGACTCTGATGAATAAAATCAGATATGAAAGAGAAGAAATAACAACAAATAACAACAAACAGAAATACAAAGGATCATGAGAGAATATTATGAATATCTATACACCAACAAATGGGATGATCTAAAATAAATGGACAGGGCCACGTGTGCCTCGGATGTGAAAGCATGCACTCGACTTCCCATGGCACCCCTTTCCCCTTCACGAGTAGAGCCTGGGTACAGAATGTCACCATCCTTTGCCTGATTTCATCAAACAAGCCTCTGACAGGTCTCCCATCCTCTAGCTTACACCTGGCTTCAGTCCATCTTCTCCAGGATGACCCAGCTGTGTGGCTGACAGGGTCTTGGTGCTCTGGCCAGGTATCAGGGCTGAGCCTCTGAGGTGGGAAAGCTGAGTTCAGGACACTTGTCCACCAGAGACCTCCCAGACACACGTAATATCTATCGGCGAGAGCTCTCCCAGCGATCTTGATCACAACACTAAGACCCAGCTCCACTCAATGACCAGTGGGCTCCAATGCTGGACACCCCATGCCAAACAACTAGCAAGATAGGAACACAACCCCATCCATTAGCAGAGAGGCTGCATGAAATCATAATAAGTTCACACACACCGCAAAACACACCACCGGATGTGGCGCTGCCCACCAGAAAGAAAAAATCCAGCCTCATCCATCAGAACACAGGCACCAGTCCCGTTCACCAGGAAGCCTACACAATCCACTGAACCAACCTTAACCACTAGGATCAGACACCTAAAACAACAGGAACTACGAACATGCAGCCTGTGAAAAGGAGACCCCAAACACAGTGGGTTAAGCAAAATGAGAAGACAGAGAAATACACAGCAGATGAAGGAGCAAGGTAAAAACCCACCAGACCAAACAAATGAAGAGGAAATAGGCATCTACCTGAAAAAGAATTCAGAGTAATGATAGTAAATATGATCCAAAATCTTGGAAAAAGAATGGAGAAAATACAAGAAACGTTTAACAAGGACATAGAAGAA
>NC_041233.1:89648685-89648912 GCF_002837175.3 Physeter macrocephalus
TACCTCAAGAAACAAGAAAAATCTCAAATAACCTAACCTTACACCTAAAGCAATCAGAGAAAGAAGAACAAAACAAACCCCAAAGTTAGCAGAAATCATAAAGATCAGATCAGAAATAAATGAAAAAGAAATGAAGGAAATGATAGCAAAGATCAATAAAACTAAAAGCTGGTTCTTTGAGAAGATAAACAAAATTGATAAACCATTAGCCAGACTCATCAAGAAAA
>NC_041233.1:89649145-89650779 GCF_002837175.3 Physeter macrocephalus
AATCAATAGCAGAATAACTGAGGCAGAAGAAAGGATAAGTGACCTGGAAGAAAAAATAGTGGAAATAACTACCGCAGAGCAGAATAAAGAAAAAAGAATGAAAAGAATTGACAACAGTCTCAGAGACTTCTGGGACAACATTAAACATACCAACATTCAATTTATAAGGGTCCCATGAGAAGAAGAGAAAAAGAAAGGGACTGAGAAAATATCTGAAGAGATTATAGTTGAAAACTTCACTAATATGGGAAAGGAAACAGTCAATCAAGTCCAGGAAGCATAGAGAGTCCAATACAGGACAAATCCAAGGAGAAAAACTCCAAGACATGCATTAATCAAACTACCAAAAATTAAATACAAACAAAAAATATTAAAAGCAGCAAGAGAAAAGCAACAAATAACATACAAGGGAATCCCCATAACGTTAACAGCTGATCTTTCAGCAGAAACGCTGCAAGCCAGAAGGGTGTGGCAGGACATATTTAAAGTGATGAAAGGGAGAAACCTACAACCAAGATTACTCTACCCAGCAAGGATCTCATTCAGATTCGATGGACAAATTAAAAACTTTACAGACAAGCAAAAGCTAAGAGAATTCAGAACCACCAAACCAGCTTTGAAACAAATGCTAAAGGAACTACTCTAGGTAAGAAGCACAAGAGAAGGAAAAGACCTACAATAACAAACCCAAAACAATTAAGAAAATGGTAATAGGAATATACATATCAATAATTACCTTAAATGTAAATGGATTAAATGCTCCAACCAAAAGACACAGAGTGGCTGAATGGATACAAAAATAAGACCCGTATATATGCTGTCTACAAGAGACCCACTTCAGACCTAAGGACACATACAGACAGAAAGTGAGGGGATGTAAAAAGATATTCCATGCAAATGTAAATCAAAAGAAAGCTGGAGTAGCAATTCTCATATCAGACACAATAGACTTTAAAATAAAGACTATTACAAGAGACAAAGAGGGACACTACGTAATGATAAAGGGATCAATCCAAGAAGATATAACAATTGTAAATACTTATGCACCCAACATAGGAGCACCTCAATACATAAGGCAAATGCTAAGAGCCATAAAAGGGGAAATCGACAGTAACACAATAATAGTAGGGGACTCTAACACTCCACTTTCACCAGTGGACAGATCATCCAAAAGGAAAATAAATAAGGAAACACAAGTTATAAATGACATATTAAACAAGATGGGCTTATTTGATATTTATAGGACATTTCATTCAAAAACAACAGAATACACTTTTGTGTCAAGTGCTCATGGAACATTCTCCAGGACAGATCATATCTTGGGTCACAAAATAAGCCTTGGTAAATTTAAGAAAATTGAAAATGTATCAAGTATCTTTTCCAACAACAACGCTATAAGACTAGATATTACAGGGAAAAAACTGTAAAAAAATACAAACACATGGAGGCTAAACAATACACTACTAAATAACCAAAAGATCACTGAAGAAATCAAAAAGTACCTACAAACAAATGACAATAAAAACACAACTACCAAAAATCTATGGGATGCAGCAAAAGCAGTTCAAGAGGGAAGTTTATAGCAATAAAATCCTACCTCAAGAAACAAGAAAAATCTCAAATAACCTAACCTT
>NC_041233.1:89650910-89653678 GCF_002837175.3 Physeter macrocephalus
AAGGAAATGATAGCAAAGATCAATAAAACTAAAAGCTGGTTCTTTGAGAAGATAAACAAAATTGATAAACCATTAGCCAGACTCATCAAGAAAAAATGGGAGAAGACTCAAATGAATAGAATTAGAAATGAAAAAGGAAAAGTAACAACTGACACTGCAGAAATACAAAGGATCATGAGAAATTACTAGAGTAACTAACTGTATGCTAACAAAATGGACAACCTGGAAGAAATGGACAAATTCTTAGAAAAGCACAACTTTCCAAGACTGAACCAGGAAGAAATAGAAAATATAAACAGACTGATCACAAGCACTGAAATTGAGACAGTGATTAAAAATCTTCCAACAAACAAAAGCCCAGGACCAGATGGCTTCGCAGGAAAATTCTATGAAACATTTAGAGAAGGACTAACACCTGTCCTTCTCAAATTCTTCCAAAATACAGCAGAGGGAGTTATAGTACCGAACTCATTCTATGAGGCCACCATTACCCTGATACCAAAACCAGGCAAAGATGTCACAGAGAAAGAAAACTACAGGCCAATATCACTGATGAACATAGATGCAAAAATCCTCAACAAAATACTAGCAAACAGAATCCAACAGTTCATTAAAAGGATCATACACCATGATCAAGTGGGGTTTATCCCAGGAATTCCAGGATTCTTCAGTATATGCAAATCAATCAATGCAATACACCATATTAACAAATTGAAGAGGAAAAACCATGATCATCTCAATAGATGCAGAAAAAGCTTTTGACAAAATTCAAAACCCATTTATGATAAAAAAAAAACCCTCCAGAACGCAGGCATAGAAGGAACTTACCTCAGCATAATAAAGGCCATATATGACAAACCCACAGCCAACATGGTTCTCAATGGTGAAAAACTGAAACCATTTCCACTAAGATCAGGAACAAGACAAGATTGCCCACTCTCACCACTATTATTCAACATAGTTTTCGAAGTTTTAGCCACAGCACACAGAGAAGAAAAAGAAATAAAAGGAATCCAAATCAGAAAAGAAGGAAAACTATCACTGTCTGCAGATGCCATAATACTATATAGAGAGAATCCTAAAGATGCTATCAGAAAACTACTAGAGCTAATCAATGAATTTGGTGAAGTAGCAGGATACAAAATTAATGCACAGAAATCTCTTGCATTCCTATACACTAATGATGAAAAATCTAAAAGAGAAATTAAGGAAACACTGCCATTTACCATTGTAATAAAAAGAATAAAATACCTAAGAATAAACCTACCTAAGGAGACAAAACACCGGTATGCAGAAAACTATAAGACACTGATGAAAGAAATTAAAGATGATACAAACAGATGGAGAGATAGACCATGTTCCTGGATTGGAAGAATCAACATTGTAAAAATGACCGAATTACCCAAAGCAATCTACAGATTCAATGCGGTCCCTATCAAACTACCAATGGCATTTTCCACAGAACTAGAACAAAAAATTTCACAATTTGTATGGAAACACAAAAGACCCCGAATAGTCAAAGCAATCTTGAGAAAGAAAAACGGAGGTAGAGGAATCAGGCTCCCGGACTTCCGACTATACTACAAAGCTACAGTACTCAAGACAGGATGCTACTGGCACAAAAACTGAAATATAGATCAATGGAACAGGATAGAAAGCCCAGAGATAAACCCACTCACATATGGTCACCTTTTCTTTGATAAAGGAGGCAAGAAAATACAATGGAGAAAAGACAGCCTCTTCAATAAGTGGTGTTGGGAAAACTGGACAGCTACATGTAAAAGAATGAAATTAGAACACTTCCTAACACCATACACAAAAATAAACTCAAAATGGACTAAAGACCTAAATGTAAGGCCAGACACTATCAGACAGAGGAAATCATAGGCAGAACACTCTATGACATAAATCAGAGCAAGATCCTTTTTGACCCACCTCCTAGAGAAAGGGAAATAAAAATAAACAAATGGGACCTAATAAAGCTTAAAAGCTTTTGCACAGCAAACGAAACCATAAACAAGATGAAAAGAGAACCCTCAGAATGGGAGAAAATATTTGCAAACGAAGCAACTGACAAAGGATTAATCTCCAAAATATACAAGCAGCTCATGCAGCTCAATATCAAAAAAACAAACAACCCAATCCAAAAATGGACAGAAGACCTAAACAGACATTTCTCCAAAGAAGATATATAGATTGCCAACAAACACATGAAAGAATGCTCAACATCACTAATCATTAGAGAAATGCACATCAAAACTACAGTGAGGTATCACCTCACACAGGTCAGAATGGCCATCATCAAAAATCTACAATCAATAAATGCTGGAAAGGGTGTGGAGAAAATGGAACCCTCTTGCACTGTTGGTGGGAGTGTAAATTGATACAGCCACTATGGAGAACAGTATGGAGGTTCCTTAAAAAACTAAAAATAGAAATACCATATGACCCAGCAATCACACTACTGGGCATATACCCTGAGAAAACCATAATTCAAAAAGAGTCATGCACCACAACATTCATTGCAGCACTATTTACAATAGTCAGGACATGGAAGCAACCTAAGTGTCCATCGACAGAAGGATGGATAAAGAAGATGTGGCACATATATACAATGGAATATTACCCCCCATAAAAAGAAATGAAATTTGAGTTATTTGTAGTGAGGTGGATGGACCTAGAGTCAATCATACAGAGTGAAGTAAGTCAGAAAGAGAAAAACAAATACCATATGCTAACACATATATATGGAATCTTAAAAAAAAAAA
>NC_041233.1:89653745-89672496 GCF_002837175.3 Physeter macrocephalus
AAAAAAAAAAAAAGTTCTGAAGAACCTAGGGGAAGGACAGGAGTAAAGACACAGATGTAGAGAATGGACTTGAGGACATGGGGAGGGGAAGGGTAAGCTGGGACGAAATGAGAGAGTGTTATGGACACGTATACACTACCAAATGTAAAACAGATAGCTAGTGGGAAGCAGCTGCATAGCACAGAGAGATCAGCTTGGTGCTTTGTTCCCACCTAGAGGGGTGGGATAGGGAGGGCGGAGGGGAGATGCAAGAGGGAAGGGAGATGGGGATATATGTATATGTATAGGTGATTCACTTTGTGATACAGCAGAAACTAACACACCATTGTAAAGCAATTACACTCCAATAAAGATGTTAAAAAATAAATAAATTTAAATTTAATAAATGGACATATTCTTAGAATCATACAATCTTTCAAGACTGATTTATGAAAAAACTGAAAATCTGCAAGGCCGATCACTAGTACAGAAATTGAAACAGTAATCAAAAAGCTCCCCAAAACAAAAATCCAGGACCATATGGCTTCACAAGTGATTTCTATCAAACATTCAGAGAAGATTTAATACCCATCCTTCTCAAACTCTTCCAAAAAACTGAAGAGGAGGGAATGCTTCCTAACTCATTTTACAAAGCGAACATCACCCTGATACCAAAACCAGAAAAACTGGCAACACATGTACACAAAAAGAAAATTACAAAGCTATAGTGAAGTAAGAAACAGTTCTTAAAGGGATTGTGCAGACTCACCTTGGTATTCTCCAGGGCCTACTTCAGAGGCAGCAGGCTAAAATGCTCAGTAAAAGGCATATTTGCTTATCTTAAAGCTCTGGCCTAAGGGGCAGGCATATAATTTAACACATCTAGGGGCCTACTGAAATACTCTCCAAAGACAGAGGCCAGTGGACACCTACTTTGTGTTCTATCCCTGCCTCTTTACAGGTCACTGGGATCTCCCAGGAAGGAGCTTGTGCAAGCATGTAGCACCCAGGATTCTTCAATCCCTGCTTAGGGGATACTCCTTGATCTCCTGGCTCTGGAGGCCAGTGGGACTTGCATCCATGATTCCCAGGGGGTTGTAATAAACAGAAAGACAGTTTTGAGCTGGCAACCACCCCCAGGGCATAGCACCAAGACAGAAGACTGAAATATACCACAGGCCTTTCTATCGAACAGGCTTATTTGCTTGTCTTGAAGCTTCACCCTGAGAGGCTGTCTTCTGGTTTGGCACACATCTAAAGGCCTACTGAGATACTCTCCAGGGATGGATACTAGTTGGCACCATTTCTGCACATCATTAATGTGTAGGTGCCTAACAAAAGAGCCCCAAACTACGTGAGGCAAAAACCAGTACAACCACAAGGAGAAACAGATGAATCTACTGTAATAGTTGGAGACTTCAACACCCCACTGTCAGGAATGGACAGATCCAGCTGGAAGAAGAAAATCAGTAAGGACACAGTTGAAATCCACAACGCCATCAATCAACTGGATATAATTAACATCTACTCACTACTTCATTTAACAACAGGAGAATATACATTCTTCTCTTCTCACATGGAACCCAGATAGACCACATTCTGGGCCAGAAAACACACCTTACCAATATTTAAAAGAAGAGAAATCATACAACGTCTGCTCTCAGATCACAATGGCTTTAAACTAGAAATCAGCACTAGGAAAATACCTGGAAACTTCCCCAATACTTGAAAATTAAACAACACACTTCGACATAACACATGAGTCAAAGAAGAAATATCAAGAGAAATTTTGAAATATGTTGAACTAAATGAAAGAGGAAATACAGTTTATCAAATCTATGTGATGCAGCAAAAGAGGTCCTTAAAGGAAAATTTCTAGCATTGAATGCATACATAAGAAAACAAGAAAGATCTAAAATCAATCATCTAAACTTCTACCTTATGGAACTAGAAAATGAACAGTAAATTAGTATCAGTATGAAAATAAAAAATAATTAACAGAGCAGAAATCAATGAACTTGAAAACAGAAAATCAATAGAGAAAATCAACAAAACCAAATGTGGATTCTCTGAAAAGATCAATAAAATGGAGAAGATTCTAACTGGGCTAAGAAAAAAGAGAGAAGACACAAATTACTAATATCAGACATGAAAGAGGTGACATCACTACAGATCCCATGGACATTAAAAACATAATAAAAGGAATAATATCAAAAACTCTAGGCCAACAAATTTGATAACACTGATGAAATAAAGCAAGTCCTTGAAAGACAAAATATGACAAAATTCACACAAAAATAAACAATATGAATAGCCTATATTTATTAAATAAATTGAATCAATAATTAATAACCTTCCATAACAAAAAGCATTGGTCCAGCTGGATTTTCTGGTGAATTCTACCAAACATTTAAGAAAGAAATCATACTAATTCTCTACAATTTCTTTCAGAAGTTAGAAGTAGAGTGAATACTTCTTAACACATTTTATAGGCCAGCACTACCCTAACACAAAACACAAAGACATTACAAGAAAAGAAAATGACAGACCGATATCTCTCATGAATGAAGATGCAAAAATCTTCAACAAAATATTAGCAAATCAATTCCAACAACGTATAAGAAATATACACCACAACCAAGTGAATTTTGTCTCAAGTATGGAAGAATTGTTCAACATTTGGAAAATCAGTTAATGTAATCCATCATAAATCAATAGGCTAAAGAATAAAAATCACATGATCATACCACAGTTACAGAAAATTATATGACAAAATTGAATAGCCATTTATGATAAAAGATCATCAGAATGTTAATAGAAGAAAACTTCCTCAACTTGATAAAGAATATCTTAAAAAAAAAACCCTACAATAATATTATGCTTAATGGTAAGATTAGAAACCTTCTTGCTAAGATCAGGAAGAAAGCAAGGAAGTCCCCTCTCACCATTCCTTTTTAACATCATATTGGAAGAAAAGATGAGAAAATAAAAAGTACATAGATTGGAAAGGAAGAAATAAAACTGACTTTGGGAGTAATGATAGCATCATGGTTGCATAATATGTCTCTCTTTTTGGCTCCTCTGTTCAACAACTAAATTTTGGCATCAATCTATGAACAAAAGCACCTCTGTGGAAGTTGTAGAATCAAGCACCATACACCAAGGGACCCAGGAGGAGTCTTTCCCACCTGTGCATCAGGTAATAGGCAGACAGATCTCAGTATAGGCTGTGGAAGAAGCAGGAGCCAGTGAATAGGCCTCAGCCTCTCTTGGTTGTAGTCAGGGAAAACTTGGAGAGTGCTGACTTGGGCAGACACTCACGGACAAGAGAGCCTTGAAGAAGTCTGACCTTCCTGGTAATAGATGCCTGAATTCCTTTGGAGCAAATATATAAATAAATAAGTTTGGACACATTGGAAAGGGTAAGAGTAACTTTGCCAGCACCACCCCTCTGTCAATGTGACACAGCATGGGGCTGAATTAGCCAGCAGTGACCTCTCAGGGGAAAGGGAAAGCAGTGAGTGAGTGCAAAGCTAACCCAGCTATACAGGTCATAGCTGGAGAAATCTATTTCTTTCCCATAGCACCCAGAGTACTGAGACAGCACCTCTATGACTGGGGGACAGATATCAGGAAAGAGGTAGATAAGAATATCAAAGGGCATTAAAGGGACATGGTTCCTGATGAATGCTTTCAGTACTCCAGCAGAAAGCCTGTCCATGAGGTGCTGGGAGAACTTCACCCAAGGATCTCATCACCACCTGACCCACAGGCACCTCCAATGTCCCAAGTGCTAAACCAACAACTCCCCTCACTTTTTGGCCTGCTCTTTGTATGCACATTTCAGTTCAGTGGCAAGAGCAAGGTCTGGTAGACATGGGGTGTCCTGAGAAAATCAGGCCAGTGTCCTTGGGCAAAGGAGAAAGCACAAACATGAGCTGTAGCACACCTTCTGGAAAACGAGAGAGGTTTCCAGCAGCTGGTTTAGTGAGTTTTTAAGAACCAAAGAAGACACACAAACTTAAAATTCTGCCACAAAATGGAACAAGAAATGTGGAGCAGAGATATCCATAAAAGTTGGAGAAAGACCTAGACATAAGCAAGACCAGTGAAAAAAATCTCCCACCTGAAGACAACTAGTAAAGATTTAAGGAGGTGACTACTATTTCAAATATTTAAAAAGCAATGCAAAATTGCAAGGAATATAAAGAATCAAGGAAGTATGTCATTACCAAAAGATAAGAGTAATACTCCAGTAACTGAACACAAAGATACAGAATTTAGCAATTTAGCTGATAAAGAATTCAAACTAGCTGTTTTTACAAACTCAACTGCCTACAAGAATCAACAGACATACAAGTCAATAAAATCAGGATAAACACGTGGATAAAATGAGAAATTTAACAAAAAGGTAGAAACGATAAAAAAGAACCAAAAAGAAATTCTAGAGATGAGTATTAAATAAATAAAAAGAAAAATGCAATAGGTCATCTACAGCAGAAGAGACCAAACAGAAGATAGAATTAGTGATCTAAAGGACAGGAATTTTTAAATAACTCAGTCAGTGAAGCCAAAGAAAAAATACTGAAAAAGAGGAAACAGATCATATGTGATCTATGGGAAACCATCAAACATACAGATACTAGAATAATTGGAGTTCCAAAAGGAAAACAGAGAGAAAAGGGGGCAGAGAATCTATTTAAAAAAATAATAGCTGAGAACTTCCCAAACCTGGGAGAGACTGAAACATCCAGTCACAAAGCGAATAGACCACTCCATTATCTCAATGCAAAATGACCTTCTCCAAGATGTATTATAATTACATTGACAAAAATCAAAGACAAAGAGAGAATCGTAAAATAAAGCAAGTGAAAAGCAATGATTGTAATCTACAAATAGAAACCCAGTAGGTACAGGCCAGGACAGAATAAAATGATATATTCAGTGTGTCAAAAGAATAAAAAAGTCAGTCAAGAATACTTTAACTGGCAAACATATCCTTCAATAGTAAAAGAGAAATAAAAACTCTCCGAGACAAACAAGAACTGAGGAAATTCATCACCACTATACCTGCCTTACAAGAAATGCTGAAAGAATTTCTTCCACCTGAAATAAAAAGATGATAATTAGTAACATGAAAACATACAACACACTCATAAAGGTAAATAATACACAGATTTTAAAAACTAATCTGTAAGGGAATGGTGTGTTAACTACTGAACATAGTATACAGGTTAAAGGGAAAAAGTATTAAAATAACTATAATTACTATAATTTGCTAATGCATGCACAATATGAAAAGAGGTAAATTATGACACCAAAAACAAAAAAGGGGGAGATAGTAGGGTAAAGCTTTTGTGTGTGATCAAAGTTAAGTTACAATCAGCTTAAAATGGACTGTTTTATCTATAAGATGCTTTATGTAAACCTCATGGTAACCACAAAGCAAAAACCTATAGTAGATTCACAAAGGATAAACAGAGGGCAATCATAGCATACCACCATGGAAAATCATGAATTCATAAAGGTAGGCAAGAAGAGAAGGAAAAAAAGAATAAGGGAACTAAAACAAACAAACAACAAAAAACCAGCCAAAAAGTAATGAAAGAGATGGCATTACTAAGTACTTACATATAAATAGTTACCCTAATACATGAAATTAATTAATCAATCAAAGGTCAGAGTGGCTGAATGGATGAAAAAACAAGACCCAACTAAGTCTGCCTTCAAGAGAATCACATAGCCTCAAAGTAAAGAGATGTAAAAATATCCCATGTAAATGGAACCCAAAAGAAAGAGGGGGTAGCTATACTTATATCAGACCAAAAAAGGCTTTAAGCCAAAAAATGGTAACAAGACAAAAAGAAGATCATTATATAATTATAAAGCGGTCAACTCTGCAAGATATAACAATTGTGAATATACACACCCAACATCAGAGCACCTAATATACTAAGCAAATACTGAAAGGAGAAATTGACAACAAGACAATAATATAAGACACTTCAATACTCCACTTTCAACAATGGAAAGATAATCCAGACAAAAAAATCACAAAGAAATGCTGGACCTGAGCTATACTTTATACCAAATTGACCTAACAGATATATATAGAACAATCCACCCAAGAGCAGCAGAATACATATTCTTCTCAAGTGTACATGGAACATTACCAAGGATAGGTCATATAAGCCACAATACAAATTTCAGCAAATTTAAGAAAATTTAAAACATACAAAGTATCTACTTGACCAACATGATATGAAACTAGAAATCAACAGCAGGAAAGCTGGAAAATTCACAAACATGTAGAAATTAAACAACACACTCCTGAACAACCAATAGGTCAAGAAAGAAATTAAAAAGGACATTTAAAAAATCTCAAAACAAATAAAAATGGAAACAACACAGACAAAAACTGGGGTTCTGTAAAAGCAGCTCTTAGAAGTTTATAGCAATAAATGCATATAGTAAGAAAATACAAATAACCCTAAAATTTATAAGGAATCATAGAAGACTCAATATTGCCAAAGCAACCCTAAGGAAAAAGAACAAAGCAGGAGGCATAACCCTCCCAGACTTCAGACAATATTACCAAGCCACAGTAATCAAAACAGTGTGGAATTGGCAAAAAAAACAGATATATCAATCAATGCAACAGAATAGAGAGCCCAGAAATAAACCCACACAGTTACAGTCAATTAATCTTTGACAAAGGAGGCAAGAATATACCATGGGAAAAAAGACAGTCTCTTCAGCAAGTGGTGCTGGGAAAGTTGGACAGCTTCATGTAATGAATGAAGTTAGAACACAGCCTCAAACCATAAAAAAAATTAAACTTGAAATGCCTTAAACACTTAAACATAAGCCTAGAAGAGATAACAGGCAAAACATTCTCTGACATACAGCGTACCAATGTTTTCTTAGGTCAGTCTCCCAAGACAATAGAAATAGAAACAAAATAAACAAATGAAACCTAATCAAACTTACAAGCTTTGGCACAGCAAAAGAAACCATCAACAAAATGAAAAGAAAACCTACAGAATGGGAAAAAATATCTGCAAACCATGTGACCAACAAGGGCTTAATTTCCAAAATATACAAACATCTCATAAAACTAAATATTGAAAGTTTATAGCAATACAGTCATACAGAAGGGAAAAAAAATCTCAAGTAAGCAACCTAACCTTACACCTAAAGCAACTAGAGAAAGGAGAAGAAACAAAACCCAAAGTTAGTAGAAAGAAATAAATCATAAAGATCAGAGCATAAATAAATGAAATCAGAGCAAAGAGACAGTAGAAAATATCTATGAAACTAAAAGCTGGTTCTTTGAAAAGATAAACAAAATTGATAAACCTTTAGCCAGTCTTACCAAGGAAAAGAAAAAAAAAGGAGAGGTCTCAAATCAATAAAATTAGAAAAGAAAAAGAAGTTACAACTGACACCACAGAAATACAAAGGATCATAAGAGACTATACAGACCAATAAAATGGAAAACCTAGAAGAAATGGACAAGACTGTACCAGGAAGAAATAGAAAATATGAACAGACCAATCACAAGTTCTAAAATTGAAACTGTAAGTAAAAAACTCCCAACAAACAAAAGTCCAGGACCAGATGGCTTCACAAGCAAATTCTACCAAACATTTAGAGAAGAGTCAACACCTACTCTCTGAAACTCTTCCAGAAAACTGCAGAGGAAGGAAGACTCCCAAACTCATTCTGTGAGGGCACCATCACCCCAATACCAAAACCAGACAAAGATATCACATAAAAAGAAAATTACAGGCCAGTATCACTGATGAACATAGATGCAAAAATCCTCAATAAAATACTAGTAAATCAAATCCAACAAAACATTCAAAGAATCATATATCATGATCAAGTGGGATATATCCCAGGGATGCAAGGATTTTTCAGAATCCACAAATCAATCAGTGTGATACACCACATTAGCAAATTGAAGAATAAAAACTATATGATCATCTCAATAAATCCAGAAAAAGCCTTTGACAAAATTCAACACCCATTTATGATAAAAACTCTTCAGGATGTGGGCATGGAGGGAATATACCTGAACATAATAAAGGCAATATATGACAAGCCCACAGCTAACATCATACTCAACGGTGAAAAGCTGAAAGCATTTCCTCTAAGATCAGGAATAAGACAAGGATGTCCACTCTCATCACTATTATTCAACATAGTTTTGGAAGTCCTAACCATAGCAATCAGAGAAGAAAATGAAATAAAAGGAATATAAATTGGAAGAGAAGTAAAACTGTCACTATTTGCAGATGATATGGTACCACACATAGAAAATCCTAAAGGTGCTACCAGAAAACTACTAGAGTTCATCAATGAATGCAGTAAAGCTGCAGGATACAAAATTTATACATAGAAATCTGTTGTATTTCTATACACTAACAACAAAAGACCAGAAAGAGAAAATAAGGAAACAATTCCATTAACCATCACATCAAAAAGAATAAAATACCTGGGAGTAAACATACCTAAGGAGGCAAAAGACCTGTACTCCGAAAACTGTAAGATGCTGATGCACAATATCGAATATGACACAAACAGATGGAAAGATATACCATGTTCTTTGATTGGAAGAATAAATATTGTCAAAATGACTATACTACCCAAGGCAATCTACAGACTCAATGCAATCCCTATCAAAATACCAATGGCATATTTTGCAGACCTAGAACAACAACAAAAAATCTTAAAATCTGTATGGAAACACAAAGACCCTGGAGAGCCAAAGCAACCTTGAGAAAGAAAAACAAAGCTGGAGGAATCAGCTCCCTGACTTCAGACTATACTATAAAGTTACAGTCATCAAAACAGTATGGTACTGGCACAAAGACAGACTTATAGACCAATGGAACAGGACAGAAAGCCCAGAAATAAACCCATGCACCTATGGTCAATTAATTTGCGACAAAGGAGGCAAGACTATACAATAGAGGAAAAACAGTTGCTTCAATAAATGGTGCTGTGAAAACTGGACAGCTACGTGTAAAAAAATGAAATTAGAACATTCTTTAACACCATACACAAAAATAAGCTCAAAATGGATTAGACCTAAATGTGCGAGAGGACACTGTAAAACTCTTTTAAAAGAAAACATAGGTGGAATACTCTCTGACATAAATCAAAGCAATATCTTTTTCGATCTGTCTCCCAGAGTAATGGAAATAAAAACAAAAATAAACAAATGGGACCTAATTAAGCTCAAAAGCTTTTGCACAGCAAAGGACACCATAAACAAAACAAAAAGACAACCCATAGAATGGGAGCAAATATTTGCCAATGATGTGCCCAACAAGGGATTAGTCTCCAAAATTTACAAACAGCTCGTGCAACAATATCATCAAAAGAAAACAACCCAATCAAAACATGGGCAGAAGACCTAAATAGACATTTCTCCAAAGACAACATACAGATGGCCAAGAGGCACATGAAAAGAAGTTCAACATCGCTAATTATTAGAGAAATGCAAATCAAAACTACAAAGAGACATCACCTCAAAACCAGGCAAAATGGTTTTCATCAAAAAAAAATCCACAAATAATAAATGCAGCAGGGTGTGGAGAGAAGGGAACCCTCCTACACTGTTGGTGTCAATGTAAATTGGTGCAGCCACTATGGAGAACAGTATGGCGGTTCCTTAAAAAACTAAAAATAGAGCTACCATAAGATCCTGCAATCCCACTCCTGGACATATATCTGGAGAAAAACATGGTCCGAAAGGATACATGCACCCCAGTGTTCACTGCAGCACTATTTACAACAGCCAAGACATGGAAGCAACCTAAATGTCCATCAAAAGAGAAGTCACACACACACACACACACACACAAATTCAAAATGGATTAAAGACCTAAATATAAGGCCAGACACTATAAAACTCCTAGAGGAAAACATAGGCAGAACACTCTTTGACGTAAATTGCACTAATATTTTTGGGGGTCTGTCTCCTAGAGTAATGGAAATAAAAACAAAAATAAACAAATGGGACCTAATTAAGCTCAAAAGCTTTTGCACAGCAAAGGACACCATAAACAAAACAAAAAGACAACCCATAGAATGGGAGCAAATATTTGCCAATGATGTGCCCAACAAGGGATTAGTCTCCAAAATTTACAAACAGCTCGTGCAACAATATCATCAAAAGAAAACAACCCAATCAAAACATGGGCAGAAGACCTAAATAGACATTTCTCCAAAGACAACATACAGATGGCCAAGAGGCACATGAAAAGAAGTTCAACATCGCTAATTATTAGAGAAATGCAAATCAAAACTACAAAGAGACATCACCTCAAAACCAGGCAAAATGGTTTTCATCAAAAAAAAATCCACAAATAATAAATGCAGCAGGGTGTGGAGAGAAGGGAACCCTCCTACACTGTTGGTGTCAATGTAAATTGGTGCAGCCACTATGGAGAACAGTATGGCGGTTCCTTAAAAAACTAAAAATAGAGCTACCATAAGATCCTGCAATCCCACTCCTGGACATATATCTGGAGAAAAACATGGTCCGAAAGGATACATGCACCCCAGTGTTCACTGCAGCACTATTTACAACAGCCAAGACATGGAAGCAACCTAAATGTCCATCAAAAGAGAAGTAGATAAAGAAGTTGTAGTACATATTTACAATGGAATATTACTCAGCCATTAAAAGGAATGAAATAATGCTATTTGCAGCTACATGGATGGACCTAGAGACTGTCATGCTGAGTGAAGTAAGTCAGACAGAGAAAGAGAAATATGATATTGCTTATATGCAGAATCAAAAAAGAAATGATACAAATGAACTTATTTATAAAATAGAAACACTCACAGACTTAGAGAATGAACTTATGGTTACCGGTGGGGAAGGGTGGGGGGAAGGGATAGTTAGGCAGTTGGGGATTGACATGTACACACTGCTATATTTAAAATGGATAACCAACAACGACCTACTGTATAGCACAGGGAACTCTGCTCAATATTATGTAACAACCTAAATGGGGAAATAATTTGAAAAAGAAGAGATACATGTATATGTGTGACTGAAACACTTTGCTGTACATCTGAAACTAACACAACATTGTTAATCAACTATATTCCAATATAAAATTAAAAGTTTTAAAAAGAAAGAAAAAATACATGCAGCCCAATATTCACTGCAGCACTATTTACAATAGCAAAGGCATGGAAGCAACCTAAATGTCCATCAACAGCAGAGTGGATAAAGAAGATGTGGTACATATATACAATGGAATATTCCTCAGCCATAATAAAGAATGAAATAATGCCATTTGCAGTAACATGGGTGGACCTAGGGATTATCATACTAAGTGAAGTAAGTCAGAGAGAGAAAGACAAATATCATATGATATTGCCTATGTGTGGAATCTGAAAAATGGTACAAATGAACTTATTTACAAAAGAGAAAGAGTTACAGATGTAGAAAACAAACTTATGGTTACCAAAGGCGAAAGGAGGTGGGGGAGGGATAAATTAAGTGTTTGGGATTAACATACACACACTACTGTATATAAAATAGATAACTAATAAGGACCTACTGTATAGCACAGGGAACTCTACTTAGTATTCTATAATAACCTATATGGGAAAAAAATCTAAAAAAGAACAGATATATGTATATGTATAACTGATCCACTTTGCTGTACACCTGAAACTAACACAACATTGTAAATCAACTATACTCCAATTTTTTTTTAAATGAAAAAAAATAAAATAGGGGTGTTCTACTATCACTTGAGATCAACAATCCAACCTTCTATCCACTGCACTTTTACTTTTTTGGTATGGGAAGTAAATTGGCTTCACTGGGGAAAAAAAAAAGTCTATTACAAAATTAGGGATAAAACCAATAGTTTTCCCTCACCCTATGTGTTCACAGACACACAAACTTTAGCTTAATTATCTTCCCATAACGAACAGGTTAATGTATTTATTGGAATATTTAATACCTCTGAAAAGTGCCCAACTGTAATAATAAATTTGTTAGAGTCATCAGCAATTTAATTCTGTACAATGTCCTCTAAAACATATGGCTACAAATTTAGTAACCCAATTCAGCCCCACATTTTAAGTAGATACAACATGTCCTAGCACACAGTAGGAACCCAATAAATGTTGAATAAATTAACAAATGATGCTGAAAAGTGTCCAAGAGAGGTGATTTGGGAAAACATGAATCATGTGCTTACTTACTCCATGTCCATTGCACTTTAGTGAACAATCATATGATCTGTCTGCAAGTGTCCTTGATTCTACACATTCACGATTTACACAAATCTAGAGAAAAACACATACAAAAATTTTTTTCTGAGTTAGAGGAGTCCAGTTATTGTAACATTACCATCAGTAATTTTATAACATAAGACCACAGCCATTCAATGCAGTAATTTCCATTAAGTACTGCTTTTGCTGTAACCCACAAATTTTTATATGTTTATTTTCATTTTCATTTAATTAAAAATATTTTTCAATTTCTCTTGAGAGTTCTCCTTTGGCATAAGTCTTATTTAGAAATGTGTAGTGTAAGCTACAAATATTTGGGGATTTTTCCAATAAGTCTTATGTAAACTATGGACTTTGGGTGAGGATGATGTAATAGTGTAGGACTGTGGATAGTGTAGGTGTCTGCACTTCTGTGGGGTAAGTGGTTATGGGAACTCCCTGTACTCTCTGCAACCTTTGATGTGAACCTAAAACTTCCCTAAAAAATAAAGTCTATTTTTTAAAATAAATTTTAAAGAAATGATTCAGGCTTCTGGTATTCGGTTCCCCATCTAAAGAGTTTGGAAGTTGACACTCCATCCTAACAACAAGTAAAAAGTTGAACAGACTGAAGAAGCAACAACTCTTTTAGGATCCATAAAAGAAGTGATTTTGGGGCAAACCACTGTCCCCAAATTGGAGAGACAGAGAAGTGAACACAGGGAGTCACAGCTTACCAGAGAAAAGGTTCACAAGTGGAAACCTCCTCAGGTACCTGTGCCAGGGTAGGAAAGCCTGAACTGTAATTGATGAATTGCTGGAGGCTCAATAAAGACATCTCTGAGAGTCAGGAACTCCAGGAGAGCCCCACAGTTTTGTGAGATGTACATCCAGGAGCTCGGCCAGGTTCTCACAGTAAACATTAGAGAAAAAAATTTCTTGTATCCTGGCAGGAGGAGGGGAAAAGGAACCATTTTGAAGTAGCCAGAGCACTCTGTTCTTAACAAGGCTTGCCCTCAGGAGAAACTAGTTAACTAGAGCCTAATCTGGTGATGTTTTATCAGAGCCTAACTGATCTGAGGGAAGGGAAATACCCAATTTCAGTCAGCTCTAGCCTTCCATGTGTAAGAAGAGAAATACCCAACTCCAGCCCACTGCAGCCATCCTGTCCCATCTAAGGGAGAAGAAAAAACGTGAGAAACACTTGTGAAGTTCACAGTCCAGAGGCACAGTTTCACTGAAAGACTCAGACCTGTTCAGAGGACTAAAGAACACTTCCCCTTCCCAAAATACCTCACCACCACATTTCTAAAGTTCTATTTACAGCAGTTCTTTTATCTGGTTCATCATGCCCAGCTCTCAAGAAAACAGATTAGGTTATGCTAAAAGCTAAAAAACACAATTGTAAAAACGGAGAAAGTATCAGAACCATACATGTCAGGTATACTGAAATTATCAGACCAGGAGTTTAAAACAACTATAATTAATATGCTAAGGGTTCTAATAGATGAAGTAGACAGTATGCAGGAACAGATGGGAGATGGAAGCAGAGAGACAGCAATCCTAAGAAAAAAATAAAAATAAATGCTGGAATGAAAAAAAAAACCACTGTAACAAAAATGAATAAATGCCTTTAATGGGCTTATTAGTACACTGGACATAGCTGAGGGAAGAATCTCTGAGCTAGAGGATATATCAATAGAATCCTTGAAAATGAAAAAGCAAAAAGAACAAAGAAAAAAATAACACAGAATATCCAAGGACTGTGGGACAACTACAAAAGGTATAACGTATATGTAATGGAAATGCCAGAAGAAAAAGAAAAAGGAACAGAAGAAATATTTGAAACAATAATGACTAAGGATTTCCCCCAAATTAATGTCAGACACCAAACCACAGTTCCAGGAATCTCAGAAAACAATAAGCAGAATAAATGCCAAACAAACAAACTAACTAACAAACCCCTACACCTAGGCATATTGTGTTCAAACAGAAAATCAAAGAATAAATCCTGAAAAGAGCAAAAAATTTTTTAAAAAACCTTACCTATAGAGGAACAAAGATAAGAATTACATCTAACTTCTCCTCAGAAACCAGGCAGTCAGAAGAATGGAGTAAAATATTTAAAGTATTGACAGAAAAAAATCCCCAACCTAGAATTCTATATACCGCAAAATTATCCTTCAAAAGTGAAAGAGAGATAAAGACTTCAGACACACAAAAATGGAGGGAATTTTCGCCAAGAGAGCTGTCTTGCAAAACATGTTAAAAGAAGTTCTTAAGAGAGAAGGAAAATAATATAGGTCAGAAACTAATAGGATGTACAATAGCTTTATGTAAACTATTTTCTTTGTGAGATAAGCATGTGTCAATGTAGGTTGATCAATTGTAACAACTGTACCACACTGGTGGGCGATGTTAGTAACGGGGAAGACATGCCTGTGTGGGGCCAAGAGGGCATGTAGGAAATCCCTCTAACATCCTTTCCATTTTGTTGTGAATCTAAAATTGTTCTTTAAAAACAGTCCCAAAAAATGATTCAGGGCAGGGAAATGGGAGAAACAAATGAAACAAGACATAAAAAAAATCATAATCAAAAAATCACTTTTAATTACAATAGCCTGAAATCTAACAAAACCATCCCTAAGAGCACAGTTTAAATAATATTCTGTATTACTGCACATATCGAAAGTTTGCATAAAAAGAAAATTAATTCAATAATCAGGAGTTTTGGGGCTTCCCTGGTGGCGCAGTGGTTGAGAGTCCGCCTGCTGATGCAGGGGACACGGGTTCGTGCCCCGGTCCGGGAAGATCCCACATGCCGCGAGCGGCTGGGCCCGTGAGCCATGGCTGCTGAGCCTGCACGTCCGGAGCCTGTGCCCCGCAACGGGAGAGGCCACAACAGTGAGAGGCCCGCGTACCGAAAAAAAAAAAAAAAAAATCAGGAGTTTTCACTAAATATGCACTATTATTCGAGTTCCTAAGAAAGATATTAGAAGTTTTCATTAAAATATACTACAGATATCTAACATTCTATTATGGAATGTATTAAACATCCAAATATTAATCCTTTTAAGTATAAATATAATAATCAGAGGATTAAGGATGTATTCCCAACTCCCTTATTTCTAGCAATATCAACTTCCCTAAGTTGCAGTTTTCTTAAATGAGTACAATAATACTTTTTCTAAACTATTTGAGATTTGTTTCAAGGTTAAAATGAAATAATGTATGTGAAAATGATTTCCTTTCAAACATGAAATCACAACACTCCTCAGAGAAATGGCCTCACAAAACCCTTTCTAAACCCCAACACCCTAACCCTTTTAAGCCTTTAACGTGTTCAGTCTTCTCATCAGTTCTTGGTCTCCGTGGTATTTCTAACAACTTCTTTTAGAACGTAGAGATTTTGAAGTAAATTTATTCCCTCTATGTTTTCTCCAGATTTGGTTGGTTGGTCTCATAGATAACAAATTATAATAACAATAAATAGTAATAGCCAACCTATATTTAGCTCTTACTATGTGCTGGGCATTGTGCTAAGCACTTTATACTATTATCTCATTTAATCTTTGCAATAACTCCATAGAGTAAATGTTATTATTATCCCCACTTTACATACAGTTGTGATATCTCAGACTGGTTAGGTAACTTGCAAAATGTCAAAAACTAAGAGGTGAAGACTGATTCTTAGCAGCCCCATCTAAGTTGTGCTCTTATCTACTGGGCCGCAAAGAGACATATATTACTAAGTGGGATTTCTTCTTTCTTCTCCAAGAAGAAAAGTGAATTTCCATGTTATGGAATATTTAACTACAAGTACAAGTATTCCCAAGATTTCTCTCTTTCCCACTCCAGCCCCAGAACACTTGGATTTTCCTTGCTCACAACACCGAAATTCTAACAGGGATCAAACAACTCTCATTTCCCTCAGAGACCAATTGAAGCTTATTCATTTTCTCCTTAGCCAAATATTTAAGTTTACAAAGCACTAGTAATTAACTGCAACATTTATTAAAGGAATTAATATAACTAGATTTTTTAAAAATAGATTTTAAGTCATTTACCCTCCCAGTATCACAAATAGAGCCACTTTTGACCATCATTGGATCTTCTCTACCCGTCGTTGTGTAGTGCATAGTTATACATACAGTATTTCGTACAAAAGCATAAATCACAGAAGCACCATCTCGAAGGAAAGGAGTTTGAAAGGGGTAGGTGCAAATTAATCTGCCACATATAAGATTCCTGCAAACATAATAAATTATATGATTATTATGCATTAGGCATTTGTTAGGAATGCATCAGTTTGCTTTCTTTGACAAAAAAGTAAAAATAAACAATGGTTCTCCATTTATGGCAATATATCTAAGGAAAATGTAACACTTTAATGCTAACATTTAAAGTAAAAAGTAAAGCCACTGATACGGGCTTAATAAGCCTGTAGCACAAGAAAGATGCCAAGGCTAGAGATTTTGATTTCAGATTTACTCCCATACACATGTGATCCTTGAAACCACTGGAATGAATGACATATATAGAGAAAAACTAAAAACAGAATCTTACAGAACATAAGAGAAGTATCTTTAATATTTGCATAGCATACCTCCATGCACAAAATTTATATCTGCTTCTTTCTCTACCACAGTTCCCAAACCTATCAGTTTGAGACTGTATTTCTTCATAGCAGGCAAATGGAGCATTTTTTGAACCTGTCAAAGTTAGAAATATATTTGGATTAAAACTTCCTTTTTTTCCATCTTCCTCAATTTCCTCATATATTTATGTTTCGTATGCTTTTTTCTCTATTATTATCATCTATTCAAAAGTTTCCTAGTGACTTTGTAAGAAAAGAGAAATGATTAAAGTGAAAAGTAATGCTCATGGTTATTTCTCCTTTTACTTCATTTTCAGTCATTTCCATCACAAAAGATATTATGAGGATAGGGGAGAGCTACAGAAGTGTAAACCTTGAGAGGGCTCTGTGAAAGAAGACAAGAGAGAGAAAACTGTACTTGTTCTCCTAGATTCTGAGTAGGAATTTATAAAAAGCCAGGTTTATAAAAAAATCTCATTAAAGAAACCTCATATCTTCAGAAAGTCTGAAGTGAAGGGACCAAAATTGCCAAACTATAAATTTACCTATTTTTCCTTCATTACTATATTAGTTTTTTTATCATTGTGTAAAAAATTACCAATACATTCGCACCTTAAAACAACACCCACGTCACAGTTTCTGTAAGTCAGGAGCCTGGCAAAGCACAAGCAGGTTCTCTGTTCAGGGTCTCACTAGGCTGAAATAAAGTTCTTGGCTGGGGTTACAGTCTCATTTGAGGCTGGAGTCCTCTTCCAATCTCACTGGTCGTTGGAAGAATTCATTTTTTTGCACCCATTGCTCCATTGTCTTACTATCTGCCAGGGGTTGCTCTTGGCCCCTCAGGTCCTAATCACATGGCCCTCTCACAACAATGGCAGCTTATTTCTGCCAAACCAGCAAGAGAATCTTCTGACATCTTCCATCTTCTAAAGGCTCACATTATTAGGTGAGGCCCCATTCAGAATGATCTCCCTTTTGATTAATTCAAAGTTCACTAATTATGGACCTTGATTACATCTTTAAAATTCCTTCATATTTACTATATAATCTAATCATAGGAATGATATTCCATCATATATTCACTGGTTCTCCCCCAACTCAGAGAGGGGATTATCCAAGAAATGTACACCAGAAGAATATTGGGGGCCATCTTAGAATTCCACGTAACAGTTACCGTCTCCAAAATGAACCTTGCTAAGTCTAACTGCCCATCTATAAAATATAAAAGTAGGTAATAATATCTACCTCAGTCGATTGTTATGAAACTTAATTAAGATGATGTTTATTTAGTCACTCTTTTTTTAATTAATTATTTATTTATTTTTGGTTGCGTTGGGTCTTCGTTGCTGTGCATGGGCTTTCTCAAGTTGCGGCGAGCATGCACTGTGGTGGGCAGGCTTCTCATTGCGGTGGCTTCTCTTGTTGCAGAGCACGGGCTCTAGGCTCGCAGGCTCTAGAGCGCAGGCTCAGTAATTGTGGCGCATGGGCTTAGTTGCTGCACAGCATGTGGGATCTTCCTGGACCACGGCTCGAACCTGTGCCCCCTGCATTGGCAGGCGGATTTTCAACCACTGTGCCACCAGGGAAGTCCCATATTTAGTCACTCTTAATTCCCATCTAATCCTTCTCCATTTTCTTTTGAGATTAAGAAGGTTTCTCCTATTTAACAGCTCTTTCTATGATTTACATTTTCCTCACTATTCCCTTTAATTTTTTACCTTCTCCTAATTCTATCTTTTTCCACCATTTTTTTTCTCTTGTAATAGTCTTTATTTTAAAGTCTATTTTGTCTGATATGAAAATTGCTACTCCAGCGTTCTTCTGATTTCCATTTGCATGGAATATCTTTTTCCATCCCCTCACTTTCAGTCTGTATGCGTCCCTAGGTCTGAAGTGGGTCTCTTGTAGACAGCATATATATGG
>NC_041233.1:89674010-89681374 GCF_002837175.3 Physeter macrocephalus
AGAGAAAGAAAGAAAGAGAGAAAGAAAGAAAGAAAGAAAGAAAGAAAGAAAGAAAGAAAGAAAGAAAGAAAGAAAGAGAGAAAGAAAGAAAGAAAATGAAAGAAAGAAAGAAAGAAAAGAAAAGAAAGAAAGAAAGAAAGAAAGAAAGATAGAAAGAAAGAAAGAAAGAAAGAGAAAAGAAAGAAAGAAAGAAAGAGAGAAAAGAAAGAAAGGAAAGAAAGAAAGAAAGAAGGAAGGAAGGAAAGAAAGAAAGAAAGAAAGGATAAAATAAAGTATGATAAAATAAAATAAATTTATTAAAATAAAAAAATTATTAAGAAGAAAACTTTTTTAAAGTAAAAAAAACAAAAAAATGGGACAGGCTCTTTGCTCAGACAGGACGAGGTTAAAGGAGCAGCTGATTCGGGGGCTCTGGCTCAGGCCAGGGGGAAGGAGGGGTACAGATGCAGGGCAAGCCTGCGGTGGCAGAGGCCGGTGTGACGTTGCACCAGCCTGAGGCGCGCCGTGCGTTCTCCCGGGGAAGTTGTCCCTGGATCACGGGACCCTGGCAGTGGAGGCTGCACAGGCTCCCACGAGGGGCGGTGTGGACAGTGACCTGTGCTCGCAAACAGGCTTCTTGGTGGCGGCAGCAGCGGCCTTAGCGTCTCATGCCTGTCTCTGGGGTCCATGCTGATAGCCGCGGCTTGCGCCCGTTTCTGGATCTCCTTTAAGTGATGCTCTTAATGCCCTCTCCTCGTGCACCAGGAAACAAAGAGGCAAGAAAAAGTCTCTTGTCTCTTCTTCAGCTCCGCGCCCATCTCTTTCCACCATTTTTAAACATTGGTCCATCAAAGGTGCTTGTATACATACCGTGAGGACAGGTAATGGTATTTCTGAGTATTCACAATGTTTATTAGCTCAGTTGTGAATCTGAGAATACCAGGTTAGGAATGCTCTTCATCCAGGCCAATTTTTACTCAATCAAATAGTGCTTCTAAAGGTACCAATGAGCCCTGTATTTAATTTCTCCCTTGAATACCCTCTCTCATTAGTGTTAGGGACTTTCTCTCAGCTCAGTCTGGGTTTTCCAAGGTGATATGGAAACACCAAAAGGGCAACACATTGAAAATGTGAAATCACATGTCAAATATCTCCTTAAATCCAGTATACTGACCAAGTCTACAAAGTAAGAGAATTTGCCCTTCCATAGTGCAAACAGTGAGTGTATTTAGATTCCCTCTAACCTATTATCAAATGCTATGAGGTACCACAAAACAGTAGATGGACTTTCATAGACAGATGTGTGTGGCTGGTACTAGGTCAGTAAATGTGGGTGCTGGAAAACTACTGCAAGTAATTTAGGCAAGACTCATAAATAGCACTGCAGAGTAGGGAGTTTGAGGTTATACTCCCTTGACCACTATTAGAGATGACTAGTTTACGTTTCCAGTTAGATGGACTAGAAGGCCACCCCATCTCAACTGTAATAAAGGGAGCCACTGAAATGTTAGCTAAAGTTTTATCTTTCATAACCTGACATCTTTCTCACTTCATCTCATGACTACTAGGCATTTGCAACTTAACATATCATAAAACCAAATTCTGTTTTACACCCTAGTTTTCTTTATAGGACCATTAGTCAACCAATGTTCAGGCCAAAACTTAGGAAGAATTCTTGATTTCTTTGTTCCCCCCTCACTACCTGCCTCCACCATCTAATCCAAGTATTATGGACACTGCCCCTAAATACAGCCTGAGCATGACCACTTTTCATCTTCTGCACAGCCACCACTCTAGCCTGTGCTATCATCAGTTCTCTTCTAATATGCTACCATAGCTTCTAAACGACTCCCCACTTCCACTCTCCATAGTACATTCTCCATATTGTAAGTCAGAGTGATCTTTTAAAAAAATAAAAATACATCAGCCTCTTATTTAAATATCTCTAGTGGTTTCCCGTTACATTAAGAATAAAATCCAATTTTCTTGCCATGGTCCTTACTCAGCCTGGCTCACTACCTTTCAGCCACACTGCTCTTTTCATCCTTAAACTCACCAAATTCATTCCTAACTCAGAACCATAACATTTGCTGCATTTCTCTGCCCAAAATGCTCTTTCCTAAGATCATCTTCTGGCTGACTTCTTCTTAATATTAAAGTTTCTACTCAAATTTCACTTCCACACAGAAACCATCTCTGAACATCCTGTCTGAACAGCCTCACCTTCATCATCAGTCTTTTTCCTATCACTCTGTTTGTTGTTGCTTTGTTTGGGGGATTTTTTTGTTGTTGTTACCATAACATTCACCACTAATGGAAATGATTATATTTATTTATTTACTAATTTTTTATTGTTTATGCCTGAACCCTTCACTGGAATATAACCTCCATAAGAATAGGAATCTTGACCATTCTTTCATATGTTTGCTGGCAATCTGTATATCTTCTTTGGAGAAATGTCTATTTAGGTCTTCTGCCCATTTTTGGATTGGGTTGTTTGTTTTTTTGTTATTGAACTGCACCATTATGGGCATATACCCTGAGAAAACCATAATTCAAAATGAGTCATGTACCAAAATGTTCATTGCAGCTCTATTTACAATAGCCAGGACATGGAAGCAACCTAAGTGTCCATCAACAGATGAATGGATAAAGAAGATGTGGCACATATATACAATGGAATATTACTCAGCCATAAAAAGAAATGAAATTGAGTTATTTGTAGTGAGGTGGATGGACCTAGAGTCTGTCATACAGAGTGAAGTATGCACCCTAATGTTCACAGCAGCACTATTTATAATAGCCAAGACATGGAAGCAACCCCTAAATGTCCATCAACAGATGAATAGATAAAGAAGATGTGACATATACACACACACACACACACACACACACACAATGGAATATTCCTCAGCCATAAAAAAATGAAATAATGCTATTGGCAGCAACATGGGTGGACCTAGAGATTATCATATTAAGTGAAGTAAATCAGACAAAGACAAATATCACATGATATCACTTATATGTGGAATCTAAAAAAAGGATACAAATGAACTTATTTACAAAAAGAAATAGACTCAAAGACATAGAAAACTTACGGTTACCAAAGGGAATACTGAGCAGGGGAAGATGAAGTAGGATTTGGGGATTAACAAATATACACTACTATATGTAAAACAGGTAAACAACAAGAATCTACTGTATAGCACAGGGAACTATATTCAATACCTTGTAATAACCTATAATGGAAAAGAATCTGAAAGAGAAAATATATGTATCACTGAATCACTTTGCTGTGCACTTGAAACTAACACAATATTGTAAATTAACTATACCTCAATTTATGAAAAGGAAATAATGGCTGAGAACATCTCAAATCTGTGGAGAGATTTGTATATTGAAGTTCCTGAAGTTCACAGAGTGCCCCAAAATTTCATCCGAAAATGAGCTTCTCCAAGGCACACTATAACAAAACTATCAAAAATCAAAGACAAAGAGAATTTTTAAGCAGCAGGAGAAAAATTCTGTCTCATAAAAGAGAACACCCATAGGCTATAGCAGATTTCTCAGCAGAGACCTTGCAGGCCAGCAAAGAATGGGATGATATATTCGAAGTTCTGGAAGAAAGAAACTGCCAACCAAGAACACTTTACCCAGCAAAGCTGTCCCTCAGAAATTATGGTAAGATAAAGACTTTCTCTAATACATAAAACCTAATACATACATGATCGCCACTAAACCTGCCGTACAAGAAATGCTGAAAGGAGTTCATCAGGCTGAAATGAAAGGAGCTAATCAGTAACATGAAAACAAAACTATACAACACAGTGCTAAAGGCCAACAATATGGTCAAATTCATAATACTATAAAACTGTGATATGGTGGCATATTAACTATAGTATATATAACTCTGGTATAAGGTTAAAGGACAGAGTATTAAAAATAGCAATACCTACAATAATTTCTTAATGAATACGACTGCAAAAACATGTAAATTGTGACATAAAAAACATAAAAGGAGGTGAGAAAAGGGGTACAGTTTTGCTTGTGATCAAAGTTAAAGTATTAACAGCATAAAATAAACTGTTACATGTATAAGATGTTTTATGTAAGTCTCATGGTAACCATAAACAAAAACCTAACAGACATACAGAATATTCCACTCAACCACAGCTTAACACACATTCTTCTCAAACACACATGGAACATTCTCCAGGGTAAATCTTACGATACAACATTAAACAAGTCTTGGTAAATTTAAGAAGACTGAAGTCATAGAAAATATCTTTTCCAAAAACAATGGTATGAAACTGGAAATTAATAACAGTTGATGAACTTACCAATATATGGAAATGTATACCTTAAAAAAACACAAAGGATTGTTATAGACTACTACAAACAATTATACACCAAAAAATTAGATAACCTAGAAAAAAATGAATAAAATCCCCAAAACATACAACTGACCAAGACTAAATCTTGAAGAAATAGAAAATCAGAACAGACTAATTAGTAGTAAGGAGAATGAATCAGTAATGAAAAACCTCTCAGTACAAAAAAGCCCAAGTCAGATGATTTTCCTGGTGAACTCTACCAAACATTTAAAGAATTAATGCCAATCCTTCTCAAACTCTTCCAAAAAACTGAAGAAAATGGAACACTTCCAATACCATCCTACAAGGCCAGCTTTACCCAGATACTAAAGCCACATAAGAACATACAAGTAAACTACAGAGCGATATCCCTGATGAATACAGATACAAAAATTCTCAACAAAATATTGACAAACCAAATTCAACAGAACATAAAAAGGATCAAACATCATAGGGTAAAACAGCATATATCCCTGAATGCAAGGATGGTTCAATATATGCAAATCAATATATGTGATATACCACATTAATAGAATGAAAGATTAAAAAATCATATGATCCTCTCAATAGATGCAGAAAAGGCATTTGACAAAATACAACATCCTTTCATGACAGAAATGATCAACAAATTTAGTTTACAAGAAACAGACATTAACACAATAAAGACCATATATAATAAACCCATGGCCAACATCATACTTAATGGTAAAAAGTTAAAAGCTTTTCCTCTAACACTGGGAACAACCTAAGGGTGCTCATTCTCACCACTCCTATTCAACTAGTACTGGAATTTGTAGCAAGAGTAGTTAGGGAAGAAAAAGAAATAAAAGGCATCCAAATTGGAAAAAAAGAAGTAAAATTGTCTTTGTTTACAGACAATATAATCTCATATAGAAAATATCCTGAATGTTCCACCAAAAAGCTATCAGAACTAATCAACAAATTCAGTGAAGTTGCAGGATAGAAAATCAACATATAGAAATCAGTTGAATTTCTGTACACTAACAACAAAACAACTGAAAAATTTAAAAATTACCATTCCCAATAGCATCAAAATCAATACGATATTTTGGAATAAATTTAACGAAGTAAGAGATGTATAGCCTGAAAACTACAAGACTTTCATGAAAGAACTCTGAGAAGACAAAAACAAAAGCAAAGATATTCTGTGTTCATGGATCAAAATAATTAATATCATTAAAATATCCATATCACCTAATGCCATGTTGGCAATCCCTAACAAAAATTCCAAAGGTATTTTTCATAGAAATATAAAAAAAACAATTTGAACATTTGTATGGAACCACAAGAGACCCTGAATAGCCAAAGCAATCTTGAGAAAGAACAAAGCTAGAGGTACATCCTTCCTTATTACAATTGTATAACAAAGCTATAGTAATTAAAACAGTATGGTACTGGCATAAGAAGAGACACATAGACAACAGAACAAGATTGAGAGGCCAGAAACAAACCCCCACATATATGTCAAACTAATATTTGACAAGGGAGCCAAGAAGACTCAATGGGGAAAGGAGAATCTCTTCAATACATAGTTTTGGGGAAACTGGACAGCCACATGCAAAACAATGAAATCGGACCCCTACCTTACACAGCTCAAAAAAAAATGAACTCATAAAGACTTAGATGTAAATCAGAAACCAAAAAACAACCAGAAGAAGACACGGGAAAATCCTCTTAACACTGGTCCTGGTAACGAATTTTTGGATATGATACCAAGAGCACTAGCAATAAAGGCAAAAAAAAAAAAAGTGGGTCTTCACCAAGCTAAGAAGGTTTTGCACAGCAAAAGAAACAATCAAAAAAATGAAAAGGTAACCAATAGAATGGGAGAAAATATTTTTAAATTATATATCTGATTAAAACCATCTCCAAAATATATAAAGAAGTGGAAGTTAATATCAAAAAAAAAATCGTATTGTAAAATGGGCAAAGTAACTGAATAGACTATTTTCAAAGAGGACATACAAATGGCCAACAGGTACATGACAAGGTGTTCAACATCACTAATCATTAGGGAAATGCAAGTCAAAACCAGAATGTGATATTACCTCACATCTGTTAGAATGGCTTTCATCAAAAAGTCAAGAGATAACAAATGTTGGTGAGGATGTGGGGTAAATAGAACATTTGTGGACTGTTGGTGGGAATGTAAATCGGTGCAGCCACTATGAATAACAATATGGAAATTACTCAGAAAGTTAAAAATAGAACTAGCCTATGATCCTGCAATTCCACTTTTAGTCCACTTCATAGCCAAAGGAAATGAAAACAGGATCTCAAAAAGATATCTGTACACCCATGTTCACTGCAGCATTATTCACAATAGGCAAGATACGGAAACAACCTAAAACTCTGCTGGATTGTAGGGGTTCAGAACAAGCTTCCCCATGATGTACCACTTTGGCATGTGGATTATTTTGAGCTAAAGGCAATTGAGACCCTGCAGGCTCAAGAGAAACTACTACCCTTACCTTAGCTACCTAGAATAATTTAAATTAGGGATTTTTCCCAGAAAAAGAGTTATTACCAGACTATCTCAGGGCTTCCCTGGTGGCGCAGTGGTTAAGAATCCGCCTGCCAATGCAGGGGACACAGGTTCGATCCCTGCTCTGGGAAGATCCCACATGCCGCGGAGCAACTAAGCCCGTGAGCCACAATTACTGAGCATGTGCTCTAGAGCACGCGAGCCACAACTACTGAAGCCTGCACACCTAGAGCCCATGCTCTGCAACAAGAGAAGCCACTGCAATGCAATTACTGAGCATGTGCGCTGGAGCACGCGAGCCCCAACTACTGAAGCCTGCACACCTAGAGCCCATGCTCTGCAACAAGAGAAGCCACTGCAATGAGAAGCCCATGCACCACAACAAAGAGTAGCCCCAGCTCTCCACAACTAGAGAAAGCCCGCTTGCACAGCAATGAAGACCCAACGCAGGCAAAAATTAATTAATTTTTTAAAATAATTTTTTTTTTTTTTTTTTTTTTTTTTTT
>NC_041233.1:89681517-89687364 GCF_002837175.3 Physeter macrocephalus
GGATCTTCCCAGACCGGGGCAAGAACCCGCATCCCCTGCATTGGCAGGTGGACTCTCAACCACTGCGCCACCAGGGAAGCCCTAAAAATAATTTTTAAAAAATTTGACTGTATTTTATAAAAAAAAAAATTTCTATCTAACTGGCCCTATCTATATGACAGGGCAAATATCTAATTACCAAACATCTGCTCTTCTTATTGTCCTGTGAACGACCCTGCTGTCCTTGAAAGCCCCAGGCCCCTATCCCATTCCTTACCTCAGGATGTCATATACAACTCATTTTACCTTTCTGTCTCTGAACCTCTTATGTATGTGGGATCTCTGACCCTCTCATGTATGTGGAGTTCTCATATGTATGAATTAAAATTTTATTTCTCCAGTTAAGCCGTCTTATGTCATTTTAATTATTTGACCTAGCGAAAGAACCAGAGAAGGTAAGAGGGATGGGAAACTTTCCCCTTCCTGATAGGATGAATGGGTAAAGAAAATATGAGATATGAATATTATTCAGTCATGAGAAAGAAGGAAATCCTCCCATTTGCAACAACATGGATGAAGCTTGTAGGCATTATGCTAAGTGAAATAAGTCAGACGGGGAAAGACAATATGATCAATCACTTATATGTGGAATCTAATTGAACTCAGAGAAACAAAGAGTAGAGCAATAGTTAGCACAGGCTGCAAGGCGGGAAGAATGGGGAGATGTTCATCGAAGGTTACAAACTCCCAGTTATAAGATGAATAAGTTCTTGGAATCTAATGCATAGCATGATGTTTATACTTAATAATACCATATTATATACTTGGAAGTTGCTAAGAGAGTAGATGTTAAATGTTCTCACCATGAAAAAGAAATGGTAATTATGTGACATAACGGAAGTTTAGCTAACACTATGGAGGTAATGATTCTGAAATATATAGAAGTACCAAATCAATACATTGTACAACTAAAACTTACACAATGTTATATGCCAATTGTATCTCAATAAAGCAGGTGGTTGAGGAGACTTAAACTTACCTGAAACTATAAATCTACTAGAAGAAAACATAGGGAGAAAGCTCTTGGACACTAATCTGGGCAACAATAGATAAGTGGGACTGCATAAAACTAAAAAACTTCTCAGCAAAGGAAACAATCAACAAAGCAAAAATGAAACCTACAGGATGGGAGAAAATATTAGTAAACCATATATCTGATAAGAGATTAATCTCCAAAATATATGTTGCTCACACAGCTCAATAAAAAAGACAAATAATGAGATCTAAAAATAGCACAGGACCTAAATGGACATTTCTTGAAATAAAAGACATACAAATGACCATCAGATATGTGAAAAGGAGCTCAACATCACTAATCATCAGGGAAATACAAATTAAAACCACAACTCACAGCTTTTAGGATAGCTGTTATAAAAAAAAAAGATAATAAGTATTAACAAGGATGTGGAGAAAAGGAAACATTTATGTACTGTTGGTGGGAATGAAAATTGGTACAGCCATTATGGAAAACAGTAGACAGCCTTCTCAAAAATTTCAAGGCACTACCTTATGATCCAGTAAGCCTATTCTTGGGTATATATATGCAATGAATATGTTAAGTAGATGACTGTGGCAATTATTTCACAATGTATATCGAAACATTACTTTGTACACCTTAAACATATTTTTCTCATTTATACCTTAATAAGCTCAAAAAAAATAAAAATAGAGAGTTAAACAGAAAAAAGAATTTAAATATATATAATTGCCCATTGTCTTGGTAATGTTAATAAAAATACTGAGCACCAACTACATAGATGTTACAATACAATACCTTTTCCATATATGCTCTCACAACGTGCATCAAGATCTTGGCAGCCTCCATCAAAACAAAAAGCTTTTCCTCCTTTACATTTGTGTCCATTGTGTATAGTTATATCAGCCGGACAGCTTCCTGAGCTTCCATTACAAACCTCAGAAACATCACATTCAGGATGCGCAACGGGCCTACATACAGCACCTGCTTGCATAAACTAATAGAAATTAAAACATAAAAATTAAAGCATTATATATAAGATTGTTGTGTTCATCAATATTTATTTTAAAATTGCTCTAATTCTACTTATAGTTTGATGATGTACTTATTCATTAATGTCTCTATCTTCTTGTTATAAAGCATTATGATAATCATATTGAAAAAAATTGAATGTTATCAACCAAAACAGGAGATAAGACATATGTACAAGGAAAAGGATAACACAAATATATATAATGAGAGCCCAAGTTTTGTTTGTGCTTTGGTAGAAGGGAGGAAAAGTAGTTTTTAGCTTGGGATAATTATTCCTTTGGGGCAAAAATTATGAAATTTAGATAATTTCCAAATAAAATTTACGTATTCAAACCATAGTTTTTAAGTATGGAATATCTGTAATTCTATGAAAATGTGAAACCTAAATAACGGAGAATGAACAGTGGGAAACCAAAGAGCGATTAAAAGAGGCAGGTCAACTACTGAAGTCTTAGAAAAGAAGGAACCCAATTGTAATTTTTCTCCTTAATTATCCTATGGTTAATTAACACTTTCATGTATGCTATTCTGAAATTTTATATAAAGAATCTTAACTGGGCATTTATCTCATACTTCTTAATTGATGACTTCCAGTTTACACTAAAAAGATTACAGAGGTAATAATTAACCACGATAAGATTCTAGGAGAAAAATAACATAAAACCGCATCAGTCAAAGGATAGTGAAGAACACAGGACAGTGGCAGATTGTTCAATAGAGGGGTTCTCATGTGACGTATCTGTCACATATATGTTGGAAGAGCTGAAAAGTAAAACAGGGGACAGGAATCAACATCTTCACCATATAAGCTAAAATGTGACATTTAAGTCAAATGATCTTTGTATAACAAATTCATAGTTTAAATTTTGTGCTAACATGTAGCATTTGGAAAGTGTTACATCTAGTGAGTTTCATTATTTATGCATTTATGGAAAATTGCTGTATCTTTCAGTTACATATTTACAGATACCCATCACAACCTAAAACATAATTTTTATTCACAAAAATATAGATATTGGATAAAATAAATGAAAACAAGTGTCTTTTAATGGTGATCTTCTGTATCAAAAAATTCTGTAATAGCTCTCAGTGAAGGCTTAAAAACAATAGCATCATTAGGGAGAATAATGGCATTATAAGGAGGCCTCAACATCCAACTATAATTCATAAAATCAGAAACATCACCCTGAATTTAGTATTTTTATCTTTACACGAAAAGTCATTTATTTTGACTTACAGCTAAGTGTCTATGTATTCTAAAGTATCCAAGACATAATTAATTATATACTTAGAAGATAGTAATAAACTAAAATCTTACTTGACAGTTGTTGCAGCATGATCCTCTATCACATTGTGTATTTGGTTTCAGCACACAAGTTTGAGGATTACAACAGCTATCAGGTCCACATTGCTATAAATGAGTGGAAGGCACAAGTAAAAATACATCATGGAAGTAATATAAACTTTGTCAGGAGCTGTGCTACAGGGCTTATTTCTTTATTTGCAGGGTAACAATATGCATGCTGTCAACATTTATAGATTTTTGCATCTCTAAACAATTACAATACTAAGGTGCCATTTTTACTTCAGGTCACAACAGAGTAACTGGTACCTTACTAATTCTTATTCAACTAGAAAACTGGGCAAAACATATAAAACAACTTTTTAAAGAAACTGAATAATAGAACAGAGTGTAGAATGGTAGTTACCAGTGCCTGAAAGGTGAGAGGAAAGGGGAGACACTGATCAAAGGGTACAAACTTTCATTTATGAGATATTTCTCAGGATCTAATGTACAGCTTGATGACTATAGTTAACAATACTGTATTGCATACTTGAAATTTGCTAAGAAGTAGCTGAAGTATTTTCACCAAACCAAAAAAATGATAACTGTGTGAGATGATGTATATGTTAACTGGTTTGATGCAGGAATCATCTCACAATGTGTACATATATGAAAACATCACATTGTGTACCTGTGCACCTTAAATATATACAATTTTTATTTGTTAATCATACCTCAGTAAAGCTGGGGGAAAAAAGGGTGGGTAGAGTTTAGACCCACTGCAAAGTTAGAGAGAACAGTCCCCAAGACTGTCCTCATTTGTTTCACCAATCTCAAGTTCAGTGGATTCCCAAAACCACCCTCAGGTTTTATAATTTACTGGAAGAACTCATAGAACTCACTGAAAGCTGTTATACTCACAGTTATGGTTTATTATATGGAAAGGATACAAATTAAAATCAGTCAAGAGAAAAAGCACTGAGAACAGAATCCAGGAGAAGCATTAAACATGGAGCTTCTACTGCCTTTATGCCATGCAATCACAGCCATATTACTCTCCCAGCACTGATATGTGATGCTTCCTAACTCATTCTATGAGGTCAGTATTAGCCTAATATCAAGCCCAGACAAAGTAAAATTACATATCAATAAATCTATAGATCTCATCAATAAATCTACAGATCAATCAATCGACTCATAAACATAGATGCAAAAATCCTCAGTAAAAAATTAGGAAATTGAATCCAACAATGTATAAAAATAATTATATACTACAACCAAATAGGATTTATCACAAGCATGCAAGGCTGGTTTATTATGCAAACATCCATTAATATAATCCATCATATTGACAGGATGAAGAATAAAAATCAGTGACCATAACAACTGCTGTAGAAAAAGCACTTGACAAAATCCAAACTCACTTATACAAAATGTTAGCGAACTAGGAATAGAGGGAACTTCTTCAATTTGGTAACATCTAGAAAAAAATCTGTGGCTAATATCACAGTTATGGTGAGAAACTATAAGCTTTCCTCGTAAAAAAGAAACACGGCAAGGATGCCCCCTCTCACCACTCCCTTCAGCATCTTAATGGAAGTCCTAGCTAATGCAGTAAGACTAGAAAATGAAGTGCAAATATACAGGTGGGAAAGAAACAAAAACTATTTTTGTCCATAGATTACATGACTGACTATGTAAAGAAAATACCAAATAATTAGCCAAAGAACAATAAGAATAAAAGCCTCCTGTGACTAATAAACAATTATAGCAAGGTTGCTGGAAATTGTTTTCCTTTATACCAACAATGAAAAATAAAAATTTGAAATAAAAAACACAATACCATTTGCATTAGCACCAAAACAATGAAGTACTTGGGAAGAGTCCTAACAAAATTTTACAGGATCGATGAGAAAAACTACAAAACTTGATGAAGAAAATCAAAGAAGGTATAAATAAATGGAGAGATAGTCCATGTTCATGGATAGGAAGACTAAATATTGTTAAAATGTCAGTTCTTCACAACTTGATGTAGAGATTCAGTGCAATTACAATAAAAAATCCAGCAATTATTTTGTGGACCTAGTCAAACTGATTCTAAAGTTTATATGGAAAGGCAAATGACTCAGAGTAGACAAGCTAATGTTGAAGAAGAGAAGGAAGAAGAAAAAGAAGAGGCAGAAGAGGAAGAGGAGGAGGAAGAGAAGGAGGAAAATTGAAGGACCAAAAATATCCAGCTTCAAAACTTAATAAAAACTATAATAATGGCAATGTAGTATGCACAAAAGAATAGACAAAGAGCTTAGAACAAAATGGAGACCCCAGAAATAGACCTACATAGGGATAACAAAATCTTTGTTAATGGAGTAAATGCAACTCAATGGAGAATTATCAATAAATGGTGTTGGAACAACTTGGGCATTCACAAGGAAAATAATGACTCTAGACACTGACCCTACACCTTTCTCACACACACACACACACACACACACACACACACACACACACACACACA
>NC_041233.1:89688381-89708952 GCF_002837175.3 Physeter macrocephalus
CTTTCTCACACACACACACACACACACACACACACACACACACACACACACACACACACAAATAATAACTCAAATGGGTCATAAGCCTAAACCTAAAATCCAAACTATAAAACTTCTAGGGGCTTCGATTCACAGGGGTAAATCTCCTCTTAAGTGCTCTTCCACAATAAATAAATAGAAATAATACCAATATTAAACAAATTCTTTCAGAAAGTAGGGGTAAGGGAGCAAGTTCCAACTCATTTTATGAGTCCAGAATTACCCCGACACCAAAACCAGAAGAAAAGATTGCAAGAAAAGATAAAACTACAGACAATTCCCTTGTTAAAATAAGTGCCATAGTCCTGAACAAAACATTGGCAAATTTTAAATTTATATATATATATATATATATATTTATATATATTAAATAACCCAAGTGAGGCTAATCTCAGGACTGCATGATGGCTGGGTTAGCACTAAAAAACCAATGAATGAAATGTATCATATTAATAATAGAACAAGAACAGAAAATTCATATGATCAGCTCAATAGACACAGAAATATTTGGCAATATTCAACACTAATTCTTCATTGAAAATTCTCAGCTAACTAAGATTATACTTAATGGAGAGAAATTGAAAGCATTTCCCCTAAGATCAAGAACACGGCAATAACGCCCTCTCTCAATATGCCTATTCAGTTTAGTACTGGAAGACCTAGCTAGAGCAATTGGTCAAGACAAAAAAAAATTAAAGTCATCCAAATAAAAAGAGAAGAAGTAAAACTGTGGTTATTTGCTGATGATATGATCCTACATACAGAAAATCTCAAAGAACTAGTCAAAAAACTGTTTGAATTAATCAATGATTTCAGTAAAGTGGCAAGATACAAAATCAACATACAGAAATCAATCACATTCCTTTACATTAATAATGAAGCATCTGACAGAGAAATTTTTTTAAAAACCCATCCCATCACAATAGCATGAAAAACAATAAAATATTTAGGAATACTTTTAACCAAGAAAGTGAAAAATCTGCATAATGAAAACCACAAAACTTTGCTGAAGGAAATCAAAGAAGACATGAAGAAACGGAAAGATACCCCATGTTCATGGATTGGAAGAATTAATATTGTTAAAATGGCTATAGTATCCAAAGTCATCTACAGATTCAACATAATCCCCATAAAAATACCAAAGGTATTCCTCACAGTAATAGAGAAAACAATCCTAAAATTTGTGTGGAAACTCAAGACTCCAAATAGTGATTCTGAGAAGAAAAAAAAAAAAAAACTGGAGGTATCATGCTTCTGAATTTCAAAGTAAACTACAAAGCCACAGTAATAAAAACAATATGTGTGTGAAAGCACAAAAGATCCCCAACAGCCAAATCAATCTTGAGAAAGAAGAACAAAGCTGAAAGTATCACACTCCTTGATTTCAAATTACAGCTGGTCCTCCATATCTGTGGGTTCTGAATCCATGCATTCAACCAACCTTAGATTGAAAATACTCAGAAAAAAATCCAGAAAGTTCCAAAAAGCAAAACTTAAATTTTCTGCATTCTGGCAACTATTTACATAGCATTTACATTTTATTTACAACTATTTACATGTCATTTACATTGTATTAGGTATTATAAGTAATCTAGAGATGATTTAAAGTATACGGGAGTATGTGAGTAGGTTATATGTCATTTTATAAAAGGGACTTGAACATCCATGGATTTTGGTATACCTTAAGGGTCCTAGAACCAATCCCCTGTAGATATCAAGGGATAACTGTTTCCTACAAAGCTACAGTAATCAAAACGGTATGTTTTGTTTCCTACAAAGCCACAAGAAGCAAAACAGGATGGTACTAGCGCAAAAACAGACTCACAGATCAATGGACCAGAACTGAGAGCACAAAAGTAAACCCATACATACACAGACAATAAACTTACAATGAAGGAACAAAGAATATACAATAGAGAAAGGAGAGTCTCTTCAACAACTGGTATTGGGAAAACTGTACAGTCACATGCAAAAGAAAGAAACTAGACCAATACCTTACACCATACACAAAAATGAACACAAAATGGATTAATCTGAATATAAGACATGAATCCATAAAATTCCTAGAAGAAAACATAGGCAATAATCTCACTGATATCAGTCTCAGTAAGGTTTTTGTGGAACCCACTCCAAAGGCAAGAGAAACAAAAGCAAGATAAACAAATGGGACTATATCAAGTTAAAATTCTTCTTCACAGCAAAGAAAACCATCTCAAAACGAAAAAGCAACTTACTGAATGAAAATATATTTGCAAATCATATAACTGATAAGGGCTTAATATCCAAAATACATAAAGAGCTTATACAACTCAATAACAAAGTAATAAACAACCTGACTAAAAACCGGGCATAGAATCTGAACAGACATTTTTCCAAAGAAAACGTATAGATGGCCAACAGGCACATGAAAAGATAATCAACATAACTAATTATTAGGGAAATGCAAATCAAACCACAATGAGATATAACCTCACACTTGTTAGAATAACTATTATCAAAAACGTTGGAGAGGATATGGAAAAAGGGAACCCTAGTACACTGTTAGTGGGACTGTAAATCAGTACAGCCACTATGAAAAACAATGGTGATTACTCAAAAAATTAAGAATTGCCATACAAGCTAGCTATTCCACTTCTGGGTATTTATCCAAAGAACACAAAAACACTGGTTAGAAAAAAATATATGCACTCCTATGCTTATTGCAGTATTATTTATAACAGCCAAGACGTGGAAACAACCTAAGTGTCCACTGATGGATGAATGGATAAAGAAGACCTAGTATACATACACAGTGGAATACTTACTCATCCATAAAAATAATGAAATCTTGCCTTTTGTGACATGGATGGACCTTGAAGGTATTATGCTAAGTGAAATAAGTCAAATGAAGAAAGACAGATACCATATGATTTCATTCATATCTGAAATCTAAAAACAAAACAAATGAACAAACAAAAAACCACACACACAAAAAAGCCAACAAAATAAAACCAAAGAACCTCATAGATGAAGAAATCAGATTAGTGGTTACCAGAAGGGAAGGGGGTTAGGAGGTAAGAGAAACAGGTGAAGGGAGTCAACTATATGGTGATGGATGGTAAGTAGACTTGTGGTGCTGATCACTTTGTAGTGTATACAGATGTAGAATTATAGTGCTGTACACCTGAAACTTACATAATAAAACAAGTAAACAAACACCAGTATGGTACTGGGACAAAAATAGACATGTAAACCAATTAAACAGAATAGAAAGCCCAAAACTAAACCACGGCATATATGGTCAACTAATATCCGACAAGGGAGTCTGGAATAACCAATGAGGAAAGGATACTCTCTTCAACAACTGGGAAAACTAGAGAAACACATGCAAAACAATAACAATGACTCCTAACCCACATTACCCGGAAAAATTAACTCAAAGTGGATCAAAGACTTAAACATAAGATCTGATACCATGAAACTCCTAGAAGAAAATGTAGGGAAAAACCTCATTGATACTAGTCTTGGGTATAAATTTAGGGGTGTGATGCCAAATGGACAAACAACAAAAGAAAAAACAACAAATGGGACATCAAACTCAAAAACTTCTGCACCTCAAAAGAAACAATTATCAAAATGGAAAAAACAACCTACATGATGGGAGAAAATTTTTGCAAACCATAGATCAGATAAGGGGTTAATATCCAAACTATATATAGAATTTACTCAATTTGTTAACAACAAAAAAACACTCCAATTTAAAAATGGGCAGAAGAACTAAATACACATTTTTCTAAAGACATACAGATGGCCAACAGGCACATGAAAAGATGGTCAACATCACTAATCATCAAGAAATGGTACTCAAAACCACTATGAGATACCACTTCACACCTGTCAGAATGGCTATCACCAAGAAGACAAGAGACAACAGGTGATGGCAAGGATGTGGTGAAAAAGGAAGCCTTATACACTGTTGGTGGGAATGTAAATAGGTCCAACCAATTGGTCCACTATGGAAAACAATATGGAGGTTCCTCAAAAAATTAAAAATAGACCTACCATATGATCCAGCAATTCCAGTTCTGGGTATATACCCAAAGGAAATGAAAACAGAATTTCAAAGAGATATATGCATTTATCACAATAAATCTTGGCTATTTACAATAGCCAAGATATGGAAACAACCCAAATGCCCATCAATAGATTAAAGGATAAAAAAGATTTGGTACACATACACAATGGAATGTTATTCTGCCATGAAAATGGAAGCTACCCTTCCATTTTCAACAACATGTGTAGACCTTGAGCACATTATGCTAGCGAGATAAGTCAAACATAGAAAGACAAGAACTGTGTGATATCACTTATATGTGGAATCTTTAAACCTGTGAAAAACAGAGTAAAGTACAGGTTACCAGAGGTTGTGGAGACAGAGGATTAAGAGTGATGGTATTTAAGGGTACACACTTATATCGAGCAATAAATAAGCCACAGAGATCTAATGCACAATATAATGAATATAGACACTAATATTGTACTGTAATTATGTAATGTAATAAATATCACTACATCAGCAATCATATAACAATATATAAATGTATCACAATAACACACTGTGCAACTTAAGCTTACAATATTACACTTCAAATTTATTCAATTTTTAAAAACTCTTAGTTAACTAGAAATAGAAGGAAATTTCCTCAATATGGTAAAGGGCATCTATTTTTTAAAAAAGCTTATATCTAATATCATATTTAATGGTGAAAGTCAGAAAACTTTCCCCCTAAAAATAAGAACAAAGCAAAGAAGGCCACTCTCAGCACTTCTAATCAACACTAGAATTCAGAAAAGTCCACTGTAATTTTTATACTATTGTTAGTATAAAATTGTTAAATTAAATTGTTAAATAAAATTTGTTAAATTTTATTTGTTAATTGTTATACAACTGTTAATACAATTGTGATACAATTGTATACAACTGTTAAATGATACAATTGTTAAAATGTTTAAACACTATCAAAACAAGAAATCTATAGAAGAACTAAAGAAGATCTGAATAAGTGGAGAGATACACAATGTGCATAGATTGGCAGACTTAATATTGGTAAGAAAAGTAATTCCCCCCAAATTGATGTATGAATACAACACAATTCGAATCAAAGTCCCTACATTCACATGCCGGTTCTCCAGTTTACATGGAAATAAAATGGTCCTAGAATAGTAAAGCTATTTTGGAAAAGAGGTCCAAAGTTGGCTGATTTACACACAATGTTTTCAAGACTTACTGAAAAGTACATTAGTTAAGACAGTGTGGAATTGGCATAAGGACAGACAAACAGAAAAGAATTCAGGGAAAGACGCATATATATGGTTGTTTATTATCATAGGAACAGGTGTTAACTGTTCTCTAAATGTTTGGTGAATTCACCTGTGAAGCCATCTGGTCCTTGACATTTTTTGTTGGTAGTTTTTAAAAATATTATTACTGATTCAATATCATTACTGGCAATTGGTCTGTTCATATTTTCTGTTTCTTCCTGGTTCAGTCTTAGGAGAGTGCACATTTCTAGGCATTTTTACATTTCTTCCACACTGTCCATTTTACTGGCAAATAGTTTGACGTAATCTCTTATGATCCTTTGAATTTCTGTGGTGTTGGTTGTAGCTTCTCCTTTTTCATTTCTGATTTTATTGATTTGGGTTCTCTCTCTCTTTTTCTTGATGAGTCTGGCTAAAAGTTTATCAATTTTCTTTATCTTTCTCAAAGAACTACCTCTTAGCTTCATTAATCTATTTTTTTAGTCTCTATTTCATTTATTTCTGCTCTGATCTTTATTATTTCCTTGCTTCTACTAACTTTGGGTTTTGTTTTTCTTTTTTTAGTTACTTTAGGTGTAAGAGTAGGTTGTTTATTTGAGATTTTTCCTGTTTCCTGAGGTAAGCTTGTATCACTAAAAAACTTCCCTCATAGTACTGCTTTTGCTTTGTCCCATGGATTTTGGTTCATTGCATCTTGCTTTCATTTGCCTACAGGTATTTTTTTAATTTCCTAATTGATTTCTTCAGTGATCCATTGGTTGTTTAGCAGTATATTGTTTAGCCTTGACATATTTCTGTTTCCTGCACTTTTTTTCTTGTAGTTGATTCCTAGTCTCATAGCATTCTAGTCAGAAAAGATGTTGGATGTGATTTCAATTTTCTTAAATTTACTGAGACTTGTTTGGTGGCCTACCACGTGATCTACCCTGGAGATGTTACAGGGCACCTGAAACAATGTGTATTCTGTTGCCTTGGTGTGGAATGTTCTATATTTACTTCTATTAATTCCATCTGGTCTGATGTGTCACTTAAGACCAGTCTTTCCTTAATGATTTTCTGTCTGGATGGTCCGTCCATTGATGTAAGTGAGGTGTTAAAGTCCCCTACTATTATTGTGTTACTGTCCATTTCTCCCCTTATGTCTGTTAATATTTGCTTTATGTATTTAGGTGTTCCTATGTTAAATGCATATATATTTACAAATGTTGCATCTCCTTGGATTGATCTCTTAATCATTATATAATGTCCTTTGTCTTACAGTCTTTCTTTTGAAGTTTCTTTTGTCTGACATAAGTATTGCGACCTCAGTTTTCTTTTGATTTCCATTTGTATGGAATACCTTTTCTGATTCCCTCACTTTCAGTCTGCATGTGTCTTTAGATCTGAAGTGAGTCTCTTGTAGGCAGTATATATATATGGGTCTTGTTGTTTTATCCATTCAGCCATTCTGTTTCTTTTGATTGCAGCATTTAGTACAATTATATTTAAAGTAATTATTGGTAGGTATGTACTTACTGCCATTTTGTTAAGTGCAGGATACAAAATCAATATACAGAAATCTGTTGCATTTCTTTACACTAACAATGAATTAACAAAAGAGAAATTAAGAAAACAATCCCATTTAGAATTGCATCAAAAAGAATAAAATATGTAGGAACAAATCTAACTAAGGAGGTAAAAGACCTGTATTTGGAAAACCATAAGACACTGATGAAAGAAATTGAAGATGACACAGATGGAAAGATATACAGTGTTCATAGACTGGCAGAATTAATATTGCTAAAATGGCCATAGTACCCAAGGCAATCTATACATTCAGTGCAATCCCTATCAAAATATTAATGGCATTTTTCACAGAGCTATAACAAATAATTCTAACATTTGTATGGAAACATAAAAGAGTCCAAATAGCCAAAGCAATCTGAAGAAAGAAGAACAGAGCCGGAGGTACCATACTCCTTGATTTCAAACTATGGTACAAAGAGACAGTCATCAAAACAGTATGTTACAGGCACAAAAACAGCTACACAGATCAATGGAACAGAGTAGAGTCCAGAAATAAACCCACGCACTTATGTCAATTAATCTTCAACAAAGGAGGCAAGGATATACAATGGGGAAAAGACAATCTCTTTAATAAGTAGTGCTGGAAATCTGGACAGCTACATTAAAAGAATAAAACTGAAACATTTTCTTAAATCATATATTAAACTCAAAATAGATTAAAGACATAAATATAAGACCAGTAAACATAAAACTCCTAGAAGAAAACATAGGCAGAACACTCTGAAATGAACTGCAACAATATTTTTTGGATCTGTCTCTTAAGGCAAAGGAAACAAAAATAAACAGATGGGACCTAATTAAACTTAAAAGCTTTTGTGCAGCACAGGAAACCACTGACCAAAGCAAAAAACAACTTATTGAATGTAAGAAAATGTTTGCAAATAATATGCCTGATAAGGAGTTAATATCCAAAATATATAAACAGCTCATACAACTTAATATCCAAAAAACAAATAACCTGATTTTAAAATGGGCAGGAGACCTGAATACACATTTTTCCAAAGAAAACATACAGATGGCCAATAGGCACATGAAAAGATGCTAACAACACTAATCATTAGGGAAATGCAAATCAAAACCACGATGAGATATCAACTCACACGTGTCAGAATCGCTATCATCAAAAAGATCACAAATAACAAATGTTGGCAAGTAAGTGGAGAAAAGAGAACCCTTGTACACTGTTTCCCACTATGGAAAACAGTATGGAGGTTTCTCAGAAAAAAAACTAAAAATCAAGCTACCATATGATCCAGCAATTCCACTCCTGAATATATATCCAAAGAAAACAAAAACATTAATTCAAAAATACATACACATGCACCCCAATGTTCATAGCAGCATTGTTTACAATTGCCAACATGTGGAAGCAACATAAGTGTCCATCAACAGATGAATGGATAAAGAAGATGTGGTATACATATACAATAGAATATTACTCAGCCATAAAAAAGAATAAAATTTTTCCATTTGCAACTACATAGATGGACCTAGAGGGTATTATGCTTAGTGAAATAAGTCAGACAGAAAAGACAAGTACTCTATGTTATCACTTATATGTGGAATATAAAAAATAAAACAAATGAATGAATATGACAAAGCATAAACAGATTCCCAGATATAGAGGTCAAACAGCTGGTTACCAGTGGGGAAGGGGAAGAGGGGGACGATGGGGTAGGGAATTAAGAGGTACAAACTACTATGTATAAAATAAATAAGCTCCAAAAATACATTGTACAGCACAGGGAAATATAGCCCTTTTTTTAATAACAACTTTAAATGAAGTACAGTCTATAAAAATATTTAATCACTATGTTGTATGCCTAAAACTAACATAATATTTTAAATCATTGATACTCAATAAAAGAAAAAGATATATGCACCCATATGTTCACTGCAGCATTATTTACAATAACTAAGATACAGAAGCAAACTAAGTGCCTATCAATAGATAAATGCATAAAGAAGATGTGGTACACATATACAATGGAATATTACTCAGCCATAAAAAGAGAATGAAATTTTACCATTTGTAAAAACACGGATGGACCTAGAGGGTATTATGTTAGGTGAAATAAGTCAGACAAAGAAGACAAATACCTTATGATTTCACTTTTATGTGGAATCTAAAAATATAACAAATGAACAAACATAGCAAGACAGAAACAGAGTTATAGATACAAAGAACAAACAGGTGGTTGCCACAGGGAAGGGGTTTGGGGGGAGGAAAGAAATACGTGAGGGAGATTAAGAGGTACAAAATTCTAGTTGCAAAATAAATGAGTCATGAGTATAATATGTACAGTGTGGGGAACATAGTCAATAACTATGTAATATCTTTATATGGTGACATATCATAACTAGACTTATCAAGATGATCATTTTGAAACGTATAGAATATTGATTCACTACGTTGTGTAACAGGAATTAACACAGTGTTGTAGGTCAATTTAAAAAAATGAAAAAAAATCTCTATCTGAATTGTACAAATGCTTGTGTACATTTGCAAAAATTCATCCACCTGTATACTTATATTTGTTGTATTTTATTGTATGCAGATGATGCCTCCAAGAAAATCGATTTAAAAATAGATGAAGAGTAAAAAGGGAGGACTTGTTCTACCAAATGGTGAAACATAATATAAAGGCACGGTATTAAAACAATGTGATATGAGTACAAGTTTGTTCTGACCCATGCATGTATCCAATCCTAATATCATTTCTATCTTATGATCATGAACATTTATGATATTTGCAGTACTGCTGCAAACACTGAACTGTCTAGAAGTATTACACCCTGGGTCTTTTGCATTCATTATATTGTCTCTAGGGCTTCTCTATCAAGTGAGTAATCAAAATCACCCAATGTTCAGACTGTAACTTTAACAGTCTTCCCTCCCGATACTGCTGATTCCATTGTGAGGCAATACCCTAAAGGATACTTGATGGTCTGCTCCCACATTAATCTTCAATAAGACACTTATCAAATGTCCAAAGGTTAAGCAGAGGTTTGAAAGATTTTACATATTTAGTCTGGAACCAGAAACTCATTGTAGACTTCCCTTTTTTCCTGTCAGCAATAATTTTTTGGGAATATTCTTATATTTGTCCAAAAGTCTTCAACCTATTAAATCTAGATGGTATATTCTTGTATGTATTTCAACCTTGATTTCATTACTGCCAATATTTTGCTCGGTACTCAGTCATATTTGAGATATATAACATTTATGACAAAGAGGTGAACTAAAACAATAAATTTATCAATTTTCCAATTATCAGACTTACTTCCTCAGTACCACAGTCACAGATTTCATTTCCCTCCACTCTGCCGTTCCCACAGATCGCTGCTGGAGCCCTCTGCATTTGTGGCTTATTCTGAAGACACTGGGCACCCATATTTGAAATGAAATTTTCAAAGTCACTCAAACTGCAACTGCTAAAAGTCTTCACACCACTGGATTGCCTAAAGATGAATCCGTATAATGTCATGGCAGTATACTTCTGAAAACACAATTCTATATTATATAAGTTAATTTCAAAATGTTAAATTCAAGAGGTAATGATAAATGTTCATAACAAGTGCTCAGAGGCCAAAGTCATTCCACAGGAGGTCATGTGATTTCATTCACTGGAATACATATCTTCTTAAAACAGAATTAAGTTCAATAGGCAAAACTAAACAACCCAACTAGAAAATGGGCAAAGGATTTAGATAGACATTTCCCCAAAGAAGACACATATAAATAACCAACAGGTATATTAAAAGGTTATCAATTTAACTAATCATCAGGGAAATGCAAAAAAAAAAAAAAAAAAGACCTCACACCTGTTAAGATGGCTATGATTCTTTAAAAAATAGATAAACAGTGCTGTTGAGGATGTGGAGAAATTGGAACCCTAGTACATTGTTTACGGAAATGTAAATTGGTCCAGGCTCTTTTGAAAACAGGTGTGAGGTTCCTTAAAAAATTAAAACTAGAACTACCATATGATCCAACAATCCTACTTCTGGGTATATATCTAAAACTATTGAAATCAGGATATATGTTATATCTGCACTCCCATGTTTATTACAGCAATATTCATGATAGCAAAGATACGGAGTCAACCTAAATGTCCACTGAAAGATGAATGGATAAAGAAAATGTGGTACAAATCTGCAATGGAATATTATTCAGCCTTAAAAAAAAGAAGCAAGTCCTGTCATATGCAACAACACAGACCTCGAGGACATTATGCTAAGTGAAATAAGCTAGTCACAGAAAGTGAAATACTTCATGCTTTCACTTATATGAGATATTTAAAACAGTCAAACCCATAGATGCAGAGTTGACAAGGGGCTTGGAGGAGGGGGAAATGGGGAGTTGTAAAATGGGTATAAAGTTTCAGTTATACAAGATGAATACATTATAGAGATCTGCTGTTCAACATAGTGCCTGTAGTTAAGTAATACATTTAAAATTGGTTAAGAGAATTTCTGTTGAGGGCTTCCCTGGTGGCGCAGCGGTTGGGAGTCCACCTGCCGATGTGGGGGTCGTAGGTTCGTGCCCTGGTCCGGGAGGATCCCACATGCCGCGGAGTGGCTGGGCCCGTGGGCCATGGCCGCTGGGCCTGCGTGTCCGGAGCCTGTGCTCCACAATGGGAGAGGCCACAACAGAGAGAGGCCCGCGTACCGCAAAAAAAAAAAAAAAAAAAAAAAAAAAAAAGAGAATTCCTGTTGAGTATTTCAACTACAATAAAAAAAATTAAGAACAGATTAGAGAATGACCAAGATGTTAGAGTAGGAAGACTCAAAGCTCACCTCCTCCCATGGGCACATCAAATTTACAACTATTTACAGAGCAATTATTGATGAGAAAGACTAGACCAGTAGCAGAAAAAGATCTTCTACAACTAAAGCTATGAAGAAGGAACCACAAGTAGATGGGTGGGAAGGGTGGAGACGTGGTAAAGGCAAGACCCATACCCCTGGGTGGGTGATCCACCAGTGAGCCAGTTCTAGCCTCCCTGAGACCAGCCTCCCCCACCAGCCAGCTCAACACTCGCACAACCTCTCCCACCAGGGGATACCACCAGCCCTGGTATCCCCTGGACTCTGGCCCCACCAACCAGTGGGCAGACACCAGCCCCACCAGGACCATCAGAGCCCTGCAGCCTGCCACGTCAGGACACAGCTGACCCACCAGCAGGCCAGCACCAGCCCCAGGACCCTCTGAGCTACACGAGTAGATTAACACCAGCTCTGGGACACCTCGGACCCCTTCATTAGCCAACCCGAGATCCAGCCCTGCTTACTAGCAGGCTGTCAACAGCTTTGGACACACTGGACCATGCAGTAAGCCATGTCAGGAACTGGTCCCACCCACCAGCAGACTGATACTAGATCCAGGACCCCTGGCCCCATAGCCACCCACCCCAATCCCAGGTCCACCCACCACTGGGCCAGCACTAGCCCCAAGACCCCATGGGTTTCCACAGTCAGCCACCTTGTGACACAGCTCCACCCACCAGTGGCCAGCAGCCTCCGAACAAGGCAGGGACTGGCAACCAAATGGACAGGGGGCTAGTCTAGCCAAGTCTACCAGACCACCCACAGTAGTCAGCCCATCACAACAGAAGGACCCTCACAGTCCTCTTAGGGGGACCACTAGAGCATATAGCTCTGGGACCAGAGAGGAATGTGCTGCTGTGATGCATAGGACATCTACAAAAGGTCACTTCTCCAAGTTCAGAAAACAACCAAATACCAGATACATAGAAATAATAACAGCAAATTAGGCAACATGAGGCAACAGAGGAATACGTTCCAAATGAAGGAAAAAGATAAAATCCCAAAAGAAGAACTGAGTGAAGTGGAGACAATCAATCTACTTGATACAGAGTTCAAGGTAACAATCATAAAGATGCTCAAAAAATTTGGGAGAAGAATGGATGAACAGAGTGAGACATGAACAAAGAGTTAGAAAATTCAAAGAAGAAACAAAGAGAGATGAAGAATACAATATTTGAAATAAGAAATCTACCACAAGGAATCAACAATAGGTTAGATGATACAGAGGAACAAATCAGTGAGCTAGAATAGAGTAGTGAAAAATCACTGAAGCTGAAGAGCAAAAAGAAACATGTATAAAAAGAAATGAGGACAGCTTAAGAGACCTCTGGGATGATATCAAGCATAACAGTCACATTACAGTAGTCCCAGAAGGAGAAGATAGAGAGAAAATGGGGCAGAGAACATATTGTATTTGAAGACATAATAGCTGAAGACTTCCCTAACCTGGGAAAGGAAACAGACATCCAGGTACAGGAGTTACAGAGAGTCCCAAAGAGGATCAACCCAAAGAGGAACACACCAAGACACACTGTAGTGAAAATGACAAAAATTAAAGATAAAGACAGAATATTAAAAGCAGCAAGGAAAAAGCAACAAGTTACATACAAGGGAACTCCCGTAAGGCTATCATCTGACTTTATAGCAGAAACTCTGCAGGCCAGAAGAGAGTGGCACCGTATATTTAAAGTGATGAAAGGAAGAAACACGACAACCAAGAATACTCTAGCTGGCAAGGCTTTCATTCAGATTTGATGGCAAGATCAAAAGTTTTACAGACAAGCAAATGCTAATAAAAGAGTACCACCAAACCAGCTTTACAAGAAATGTTAAAGGAACTGCTCTATGTGAAAAAGAAAAGGCCAAAACTAGAAACATGAAAATTACAAAAGAAAAAATCTTATAGGGAAATGCAAATATACAACAAAGGTAATAAATCAACAGCTTATAAATCCAGTAGGAAGGTTAAAAGACAAAAGTAGTAAAATCATCTACATCTACAATAAGCAGTTAAGGGATACACAAACAAAAAGGTGATGTCAGAAACAGTAAACATTGGGGGTGGGAAGTAAAAATGCAGGGTTGTTAAAATGTGTTTGAACTTAAGAGATCAGCAACTTAAAACAAGCATATATATATATATATATATATATATATTACTATACACAAACCTCATGGTAACGACAAACCAAAAATCTATAGTAGATATACACACAAAAAAGAGAAAGGCATCCAAACATAACACCAAATGTAGGCATCAAATCATAAGACAAGAGAAAAAAGGAAGAGGACCTCAACAAAAAAGAACTACAAAAACAACTCCGAAACAATTAACAAAATGGGAATAAGTATATACATATCAATAATTAATTTAAATGTAAATGGACTAAATGCTCCAATCAAAGGCACAGAGTGGCTGAATGGATACAAAAACAACACCCATACATATGCTTCCTACAAGAGACTCACTTCAAATCTAAACATATGACAAATCCACAGCTAATATCATACTCAAATGTGAAAAGCTGAAAGCATTTCCTCCAAGATCAGGAATAAGACAAGGATTTCCACTCTCACCAATTTTATTCAACATAGTATTGGAAGTCCTAGCTGCAGCAATCAGACTAGAAGAAGAAATAAAAGGAATCCAAATTGGAAACAAAGAAAGAAAACTGTCACTTTTTGCAGATGACATGATACTATATATAGAAAATCCTAAAGACACCACCAAAAAACTACTAGAACTGATCAATGAATTCAGTAAATGTGCAGGATACAAAATTAACATACGGAAATGTGATACATTTCTATACATTAACAACAAACTATCAGAAAGAGAAATTAAGAAAACAATCCCATTAACAATTGCTGTTAAAATGATCATACTACCCAAGGAAATCTATAGATTCAATGTAATTTCTATCAAAATATTAATGGCATTTTTCACAGAGCTAGAAGAAATAATTATAAAATTTGTATGGAAGCACAACAGACTCCAAATAGCCACAGAAATCTTGAAAAAGAACAAGAGTTGGAGGTATCACACTCCCTGATTTCAGACTACGGTACAAAATGCCAGTCATCAAACAAGTATGGTACTGGCACAAAAATAGACACATGCATAAGAGAAACAGAACAGAAAGCCCAGAAATAAACTCACGCACTTACGGTCAATTAATCTATGACAAAGAAGGCAAGAATATAAAATGGAGAAAAGACGGCCTGTTCAATAAATTGTGCTGGGAAAACTGGACAGCTACATGCAAAAGAAACAAACTAGACTACTCTCTCACACTATGTAGAAAAAGAAATTCAAAATGGATTAAAGACTTAAATGTAAGACCTTAAACCATAAAACTTCTAGAAGTAAACAAGCAGTAAGCTCTTTAGACATTGATCTTAGTAATATTTGTCTCTTCAGGCAAGGGAAACAAAAGCAAAAATAAATAAATGGGACTACATCAAACTGAAAAGCTTTTGTACAGTGAAGGAAACTATCAACAAAATGAAATGGTGGCCTATTGAATGGGAGAAGATACTTGCAAATGACATAGCTAAAATAACAGGTTGATATTTAAAATATACAAGGAACTCATACAATTCAACATCAATAAAACAACCCAACTGAAAAAGTGTGTAGAGGACCTGAATAGACCTTTTCCAAAGAAGACATACAGATGGCCAACAGGCACATGAAAATATGCTCAACATCACTAGTCATTACGGAAACTGACTCACAAGAAGATACTACCTCACACCTGTCAGAAGGGCTTTTATCAAGAAAGACAAAAGGGGCTTCCCTGGTGGCGCAGTGGTTGAGAATCTGCCTGCTAATGCAGGGGGCACGGGTTCGAGCCCTGGTCTGGGAGGATCCCACATGCCACGGAGCAACTAGGCCTGTGAGCCACAACTACTGAGCCTGTGCGTCTGGAGCCTGTGCTCCGCAACAAGAGAGGCCACGATAGTGAGAGGCCCGCGCACCGCGATGAAGAGTGGCCCTCACTTGCCACAACTAGAGAAAGCCCTCGCACAGAAACGAAGATCCAACACAGCAAAAAATAAATAAATTAATTAATAAACTCTTACCCTCAACATCTTCTTTAAAAAAAAAAAAAACAACAAATAGCAAGTGTTGGTGAGGATGCAGAGAAAAGGAAGCCCTCATGCACTGCTGGTGGGAATGTAAACTGGTACAGTCACTATGAAAAACAGTATGGAGATTCTTCAAAATTTCAAAACAGAACTACCATATGATTTGTCAATTCCACTCCTGTGTATTTATCTGAAGAAACAAAAATGCAAATTAGAAAAGATACATGCATCCCTATGTTCATTAGAGCATTATTTACAGTAGTTAAGGTATGGAAACAACCTAAGTGCCCATCAATAGATTAATGGGAATAGAAGATGTGGTGTGTGTATATACGTATATATATATATGTATATATATATATATATATATATACACACACACACACACACACACACACAGTGGAAATTACTCAGCCATAAAAAAGAATGAAAGCTTGCCATTTGTGATAACATGGATGGAACTAGGGGGCATTATGCTAAGTGAAATAAGTCAGGCAGAGAAAGATAAATACTGTATGATTTCACTTATATGTGGAATCTAAAAAACAAAACAAATGAACTAACAGAGCAAAACAGAAACAGTTATAGAATCAGAGAACAAAGAGGTGGTTTCCGGTGGCGGGGGAGAAATAGGTGAGGGAGATTAAAAGCTGCAAACTTCTAGCTGCAAAATAAATGAATCGCAGGTATAAAATGTACTGTGGGGACTTCCCTGGCGGTCCAGTGGTTAAGACTCTGCACTTCCACTACAGGGTGCGCCAGTTCGATCCCTGGTCAGCGAACTAAGATCCCAAATGCCTCTCAGCGTGGCCAAAATAAATAAATAAAAGAAAATATTTAAAATAAAATGGGGAATACAGTAACTATGTACTATCTTTGTATGGTGACATATAACTAGACTTATCATGGTGATCATTTTGAAATGTATAGAAATATCAAATCACTACATTGTATAACAGGACTAACAAAACAAACAAAAAACTCATAGAAAAAGAAATCAGATGTGTGGGGGGAAGGGGAACTGCATGAAGGCAGTCAAAGTCACAAACTCCCAGTTATAAGTAAGTACTAGGGAAGTAATGTACAATGTTATAAATATAATTAACATTGCTCTATGTTATATATGAAATTTGTTGAGAGTAAATCCTAAGAGTTCCCATCACATGAAAAAAAATTTTTCTACTTCTTTAATTATTTATCTATATGAGATGATGGATGTTCACTAAACTTACTGTGATAATCATTTCATGATGGATGTAAATCAAATCATTATGCTGTACACCCTAAATCTATATACAGTGCTATATGTCAGTTATATTTCAGTAAAACTGGAAGAAGAAACAGAATAGATAAATTTTATTTTTTATATGCATTACAAACTAAATCTACCTAAGAGAAAGTTTTGAGCTTCTGGATGTGGTTGTATGTAAATTCTTGCATATACAGAAAAAATATGGTTATGTATGTGCATGATACCTCTGCCTAGGTGAAATACAACTGAAATAATGGCATGGAGAAAACCAAATATCCATTTACGTAAATTCCCAGATGTATATCAACAACTCTTCAAACTTCTATTTCCTCTATCTTTCCCTTGACCAAATTAAGAATCAAACTCTTTGAAAGTTTGAATCTCTTTTATTTCAATGGTTTTTCAATGTTTATTCATAGGTTTGTACTACATATATAATATGATAGATAATTCATTGAATTGTAAGTTGTTTGAAGCAGGAATTTTGTCATCTTTATGGTTGGTATCACTTATTACCTGCACAGTTCTAAGCAAACATAGAAGCAATTGTCTGTTGATTCTTCCTAATAACAACAAACTTTTGTTAAACAGACTGTACCGTGCTTAGTCCTGAGCTTTCTCAAAGATTTCACAGAAATTGTATATTAATCAAAATTTAACATAATTATGTCCATATACCACTAATGAAAATAACTTCAGACAATATTTCCATAAGATGAGTCACTCTGCATATGCAGTACAACTTTGTAAGGTAAGGAGGTAACTGATATTTATTGAGAGCCTATTATCAGCCAGATATTTTATTCACTTGATTATTTAATCCTCAAAACAAACCAGAGAGGTTGGTATTGTCATCAACATTTTATAGAAACTGAATTAAAGTTTAGAGAAGCTAGAAATCTCCTCAAACTCAGATAGTTTGTACATTAGCAGGATCAGTATTCACACACAGTTATCTAAGACTCCAAATTCAGGTACTTTTTACTCAAAATTTCATCTTTGAACAGTAAATAATTCAATAAAATATTTACTATTAAATATTAATAGATATTTTACTATAAACCATGAATTTTGATGATCTTAGCACCAAAACTGAAAGGTGAAAACTTTTAAATAAAAAAACTGTATAATATTTTTGATCTGGGAACTATTTATAGCTAACTGTATATAATTCCTAATTATTCACCTTTTCGCTGCCCATATGGCAGTTCTTAACTAAGAATGCGTGTTCCCAAAGTTTACTTGAATCAATTATCTGAAGTTTTTCCTAACATTCATTTGGTTGCGATTTTGCACTCTAAATTCTAATGTTATGTTATTTTGCTCCCAAATTATTGTATAAAGGCTTATTGAAACTATGATATAACTAGCCTAAGTTCTGTATTCAAAGAACACAGAAATTATGGGACAGAAGGAAATTATGCAAAAAAAAATGTTGTACTCTCTACCATTTTTCTGAAGTTGGGGTTAGCACTTGACAGCATTTTATAGTATTTCATTTTTCTTTCAGGGTCTGTCTCTTGTCTACTTCTTTCCCAACATTCCATATTCTCACTGTTCTTGTGTATCCCTACACCACCATTTTAATACCTCCTAGGTCTTTCTACTCCTCAAATAAGAAGAGAAACCAGCACACTGATCAGTAACTTACTTGATTAATTGCATCCTCACAACAACTCTGAGATGTACCTATCATGATCTTCATTTTTCAGATGAGAAAAATAAGGGTTAGGAAAAATAGCAAACAAGTGAAAGATTCCAAAGCCCACATTCCCCTCAATGTATTCCTTACTCCAAGATGGTACCTCCTCTTCCCCAATCAAATTCCCATAGTTTAATAAAATTGGTCTTAGTAAGAAATTAAGAGAAAGCAATAAGAAAAAAATAATTCAATTTCTTTGGATAACTGATAACTCCATACTCCTTCTAAATGTTTTTGCCTTTTTGTAAAATGATGCAACTGGATAGGTAAGCAAACCTTCACCATGAGTTTTCCCTAAGTTGCTACATTCATAGCTTTTGCCATTTTCTATGCTCTTTCCTCCCTCCACTTCTGAACTCATTTGTTTGTGCAGACTATGTTAAAAGTTACCCACTTTTAAAAAGTAAATATAAATTGCATCATCAAAATAATATACTAGAAGGATTACTGAACTAAAGAATGAAGTTTGTACGAATACATTTTAATGTTCTTTTGCTACTTGGTTTAAATTAATTCCAATATATTAACTGTCCTCTATATGAAGTCAATATGGAGTAGAGAAAATAACAAAAGCATGGAGTTAGATAAACCTGTTGACTCGTATCAATCTTGTAACTTATGAGATTTTAAGCAAAGTTATCAACTCTCTAAGTCTCAGTTTTCTCATCTACAAGATATGGATAGTACCCATCCACTTCTTAGGGTTGTTATGAGGATTAAATGTTAATAAACAAGTAAAGTACCTAATTCAACTCTCTGGCTTATAGTGAGTACCCAATAAATCATTGGTGACATTACTGATATCAGCTGAAGTTGGCCACTTATTATCTGTATATCCAATGTAGAGTCACTTAGGCTCTCTGTACTCCAGGGCTTTAAAAAAAAAAAAAAACACATGGAAAAAGACAAATGGAAATAATATTTGCCTTACTTACTCACATGCCTTCTTTGAAAATTACATAAAATAACGAATGAGATGTACTCTAGAAATGCAAAAGATATATCTATTCTATCTACATTTATAGTAGATAGATCTTATATATTCATTTATATATCTTATATATATGCATATAAAATTGTTAGATTTTGTAAAAATTAAGATAATACTTGCTCTACACACATCACAAAAGTTTTTTAAGAAACTGGACAATACGTATGAAAGCAGTTTAAATGTCATAAAGCACCATACAAATCCAAAGGTTTATTAACACAGATTCTAAAGCCAGAATGCCTGGGTTCAAAACTCAGGACTGCCAAAACCAGCTCTCTGACCACAGATAGTTATCCTTTTATAATTCAGTTTCTTATCTGTAAAGATGAGAATAATAGGACCTACCCTAAAGAGATGTGTTTGAAATAAAGTGTTTGAAATAGTCTCTAGCACATAGCAAGCATAATGTAAATATCTGTTATTTTTATTATCATTAATACCAGACTCTGGGTGACCTACACAAAACATCTTGTCATAGCATACTTGAGAATAGTTGGCCAAATGGACAATAGGCCCAAATGGTAATTTTAATATTGCTTATATAGCTATATAAATTTTATATTTGATTTAATAAATGTTATATTTAATTTAGTATACATTTAATTTAATAAAATTACATATTTTATACATATAAAATATTGTTTTTATATATAATCCATGGAGAACTAAATTGTAATAAAATGTGTGTATATAAAAATATATGTTTGGGCTTCCCTGGTGGCACAGTGGTTGAGAGTCCGCCTGCCGATGCAGGGGACACGGGTTCGTGCCCCGGTCCGGGAAGATCCCACATGCCGC
>NC_041233.1:89709001-89710322 GCF_002837175.3 Physeter macrocephalus
ATATATATATATATATATATATGTTTGTGTTTAAGCTATTTTTAGAATGTAAGAGTTAACCTTAGGTGGTGCATAGAAGTAACTATAAAAAGAGCATGTTTTCAGAAATTAATGGCTTGTTTTCACTTTTGACTTTTGATTGTTCTTCAGTTATGAATAGGTCATACTTAACATAGGCCCTTTTTACAAATAAAAACTATAGAATAATAATGACATCTGCTGTAGCCCTTGTACGATATACTATGTGGGGAACACTGGCAAATTTAGAAATCACTGTAACTAATCCATCACATACTTGTAGGATTTTACAATTTAAAAAACACTTTCCCATTTCATTTTCTCATTTTATTCTTATATCACTCTGTGAAATAAGAGAACAGGCATAATCATTCCCATTTTAAAGATGATAAAAATAAATCTAAGCAAGGCCTAGTAATTTATCCAAAGTCACACAAATATTATATTCTTTAGATCATAGTTTTTCCACAACATTAATATACTCCAAAAGCAAAACAGAAAATTTTGTCTAAAAACAAAGGCCACTTGTTTTGGCCTATGACATATTTTTAAAGATCCTTATTAAGTGATTTCTTAAAATACACAGCCTATGGAGAATTCCTTTGCTAATGTATCTTGCAGACTGGGTTTGCTATCTTTGACTGTTCTTAATGCTAACCTCCCACCATACTACTCTTAGGCTTAAAATCTCATATTTATATTTTGTGGTCCTTGGTCCATTTATAGTTAATTCATGCTATAAGCAAATACTAAAATTTTTCACTTCAGTTATTTAAAACAAAATAAATACAACAAATAAATAAATCTTATTTTTAAAAAACTTACATGGCTTTTGGACTCATTATGCAGATGGCTCCTGAACATCGACATTTCCTTGGGTCATCATATGATATGCCCAGACTGAGTCCCAGCATCTGGGTGACAATAATTGAAAATGTCTCCAAAGTTATCCCCTTGGGATACTACATTAACAACAAAGAAAATTCAAATAAAAGACAATTCACTGAAGGGTGGTAAAAGTAATATTTTTCTAATTATGAACATTTTATTGATTTATCGAATACTTAAGATTATGGAAATGCAGTTCATTGGACAAGTAAGAAGCTGAAGATCTTCCTAAGAAATTTTATTGAGATATAAGCATATTGAGCCTATGTCTAGCTTTGCCATGATTTAACAATTGAATGCTTTTAAGATAATTCTTTTTTTTTTTTTTTTTTTTTTTTTTTTGTGATATGCGGGCCTCCCTCTGCCGTGGCCTCTCCCGTCACGGAGCACAGGCTCCGGACGCGCAGGATCAGCA
>NC_041233.1:89710342-89736794 GCF_002837175.3 Physeter macrocephalus
GGCCTCTCCCGTTGCGGAGCACAGGCTCAGGACGCGCAGGCCCAGCGGCCACGGCTCACGGGCCCAGCCGCTCCGCGGCATGTGGGATCCTCCCAGACCGGGACGCGAACCCGGTTCCCCTGCATCGGCAGGCGGACGCGCAACCACTGCGCCGCCAGGGAAGCCCCTAAGATAATTCTTAAATAACTGTCCTAACTATATAAAAGGGCTATTTTTACATTAGGTTTTTGGCTATATGGACCATGATCTTCCATTTACCTAATTTCTTAGAACAGCTCTCATGTTCATTCAGGAGAGTCCACATGATACTCCACCTCCCAGCTCACAAAGTGGCCACATAACCAAATTCCTCAGGTGTAAGAACGCTATCTGCTTCCTGCCAAGATTTTCAATGACACAGTAACTAGTATCAGGAGAAACCACAGAAAACAGACCCTCAGGAAAGCATTCTTGTGATTAGGCTGTCACATATTTAATGAGTGCATAAATATCTTCCTTGCCAAGGAGAAATGGGACACTGGTAATTCATGATATGCAATGACATCATAATCTCTCAAATTTTGCCAAATGTGGTATAAGTTAAGGTGCAGGTAGAGGACAAGTTGTGAGGAACATCAAGGCACTTCACTGTTATAAAGACAAGCTATAATAAATATTTTGGGGTCAACTGGCTTCTTATGGCAGTGCTAGAGGAAGCACATTATGAGAAACAGAAAGGAAAAACTGTAAATGAACAACTGATAATGCAAATAGGCAATCAGAAATCCTCTGCAGCAGCACTGTAGTGACTATCACCTCCTGCAGTTGTTGGTTTGATACAGCTGAGGACCAAGCTCAGGGCCTAGCTATAAGTACTGTAGGGTTCCAGCTCCAATTTAACTATCAAACCTACCAGGTTTGGTGTGGAAGGAGTCAGAATCTGAAACTTGGGGTGGGAACAACTGGAGTGACATGAACAAATATCCCTGGACGTCCCTTGCCCGTAGAGTAAGCCTCCCTCTAAACAATGAAAGAGGGCTTCCCCGGTGGAGCAGTGGTTAAGAATCCGCCTACCAATGCAGGGGACATGGGATCGAGCCACAGTCCGGGAAGATCCCACATGCCGCGGAGCAACTAAGCCTATGCACCACAACTACTGAGCCTGAGCTCTAGAGCCCGCGAGCCACAACTACTGAAGCCCACGTGCCACAACTGTTGAAGCCCGTGCGCCTAGAGCCCGTGCTCCACAATGAGAAGCCCATGCACCACAATGAAGAGTAGCCCCTGCTCGCCGCAACTAGAGAAAGCCCATGCGTAGTAACGAAGACCCAACGCAGCCAAAAATAAATAAATTAATTTAAAAAAAAACAATGAAAGAGCCCCTACATTTAAAAAAATGACACTTTTAATGACAATACCTGGGACATTTGTCTCATCACCCCTCATTGTCTCCAGGTCCATAATAAGAATTAAATTGCAACAGGAGTGATATCACCAATATGGCAACATAGGTCTTTCCCAACTTCACTCCCCCTCACAAGAAGAACAACTAGCAACTATTCATGGATATCACTGAGAAAATTCTAGAACATGGAGGTGAGGCTGAAGCAGACCCTGTACCAGAGACCAAGACAGACCTCATTAGAAGGTTAGGAGGAGCAGATATACACTGAATGCATTGCCCCTCCCCAAGACTGGTGCAGCACCACACCGAGAGGTCTTCCCAGAGCCTACAGTCCCTCAAGTGGGAAAAGGGCCTAGAGTGGACATCCAGATCCCCTAGTATTGTGGGTCACTTCTGGGAGCCCCTACTCTGGTTTTACCTCATAAGAATCACAAAGGATGAGTGAGATTTGACCCCTGGGAATCTGATCATGACAGAGAAGGCAGGAAGGGCTTGCAGCAATCACTGCTTGGATCTTGGCAGGCCGAGTTCCCATCTATAGCACCTGCAGGTGCCAACTAGCCGCTTTGCTCATCTGCAGAGCCAGGACAGTGGAACAGTATGACAAGGGAAGTCAATGAGGTATAGGAATGCCTGATTTGAGTCCTCAGATGAAAAGCTTTGCCAGCCCTGGAACCTGGTCTGCTACCCACCTCCACCCAGTCAGGGGAGATGTTCATAGCCCTGCCTAATGCCTAGTATAGCTCCTGGTTCCCCCTGACCAGAAGCCTGGTCAGAACACCTGGTAACTGCATAGTGCAGCAACACTTGAGCAGAGAGTATGGCAGGCAGAGTTAATTGTTCACAGAGCAAAGCCTGTGGCACCGTTTGGCCAGGAAACTTGGAGTGCCAGTTAGATTGAGTCAAGACCACAAACAAAGAGCTAAGCTGGTTTTCCCACTACACCTGGACAAGGACACAAATTCATAGCCCTGCCCACTGCTACACATAGTCTTCAGAAAGCCCAACCAACGAATCTAGCCAGAGCACAAAGGAAGCTGTGCCGCCCATCCAACAGCCCTGCTTACAGTGGCACTTGAACAGAGAGCACATACCATGGTTTTCCCCATCTTCAGAGCAAAACCCAGTGGCCCCATGTGTCCAAGGAATTAAGGGCACAGTCTGCTTAATGTAGGTCCACAAACAATGAGCCATGCAGGTCATGTGCTCCCTGTCAGGGCACAGAAGCTAATTCATCTCCCAGCTACTGCTGAGTAAAGTTCCCTGTCCTGACCTTCTAGGAAGCCTGACCAGTGAATCTAAACAACCACAGAGTATATCCTACTGCCTCGCTTGGGCAGGGAACCACATTATCAGTCCTATCCAACAGTTAATAGCCAGTGGTACCCCCTCCCCTGACCTCAGAGGTTGGGCAGTGGCCTTGCCCAAAAATAGATCCTGCTTGCCCAAGGACATACCCAGAAACCTAAACTCAGCTGACTAGTGAAGAACTGTCTTGGCCAAAGTGAGCCTGTAAAGTCTGGAAGAGGAGACCAATAACTCAAATGCACAGGTACCAAAGTAAGGAATGAAGGAGCAAGAAAAATCAGGTGGATGTGACACCATCAAATGAAACTAAAAATGCTGCAAAATAACTAACCCAAAATAAATGGAGATCTATGAAGTGTCAGAGAAATAATTTAGAATAATCTCCTTAAAGAAGTTTAGTGAATTACAAGAACACACAGATGACCAAATGAAATTAGTAAAACAATGAATGAACAAAATAGGTTCAACAGAGGAACAGAAACCATTAAAAAGAGATATCCTAGAGCTGAAAAACACGACTGAAGCATTCAATAGAGAGCTTCAACAGTAGACTCGACCATGCAGAATAAAGAATCAGTGATCTAGAAGGCAGGAATATTTTAAATTATCCAGTCAGAGGAGCAAAAATTTAAAAAGAATGAAAAAGAAAGAAAGCCTACAGGACTATGCGACACACACACACACACACAGACACACACACACACACACACACACACACACACACACACCCCAATATCCGTATCATGGGAATTCCAGAAGGAAAAGAAAACGGGAAGGAAAGTACATTTAAAGCAATAATGGCTGAAATTTTCCAAAAACTGGGAAAGAAATGGACATCCAAATATATGAGGCACAAAGGACCCCAAATAGGTTGAACTTGAATAGGGCTACACCAGGACACATTATAATTAAAGTGTCAAAAGTAAAGAAAAAGAAAAAATTTTGAAAGAAGAGAGAAAAAAAACCAAGTTACATACAAGGGAACCCCCATAAGACTATCAGCAGGTTTCTCAACAGAAATATTTCAGGTGAGGAGAGAATGGGATTATATATTCAAAATACTGAAAGAAAAAAAACTGTCAACCAAAAATTTTATGCCCAGCAAAACTGTGCTTCAGAAATGAAGAAGAGACCATGACTCCCAAACAAATAAAAGCTGAGGGAGTTCATCACCACTAGACATGCCTTACAAGAAATGCAAAAGGGAGTTCTTTGAACTGAAGTAAAATAATGCTAATTAACATCATTAAAACATGAGAAAGTAGCATAAAACTCATTACTAATGGTAAATATATAGTCAAAGTTAGGTTCTGTAATAGTGTAATTAATGGTGGTGCATAATACACTCTAGTCTAAAAGTGAAAAAACAAATACTAAAAATAATCATAGTACAATATATGTTATAGGATATACAATATTAAAAAATATGTATACTATAACATCAATAACCAAAAAAAGAAAAAGAACCTGAGGGAGAAGAGAAGTAAAAGTATAAAGTTAAAAAATGCTACTGAGAGGGAGGAGATCAAGATGGCAGAGTGGAGGGACCTGGAACTCACCTCCTCCCACAAATACATAAAAAATACATCTACATGCAGACCAAGTCTCACAGAATACCTACTGAAAGCAGGCAGACGATCTCATACAACCAAAGCTGCAAGAAAGATCCCCACATAGTGGAGTAGGATGAAGGGAAAAGGGAGGAGAAGCAGAATTGGGATAGGACCTGTGGCCATGGGAGGGAGCTCTGAAAGAGGAAAGGTTCCCTCACCCCAGGAACCTCCTTCACCAGTTGCGAGGTCTGGTGGGACAAATAGGGGGCTTTAGAGGTTCAAGGGGAGAGTGTGGCCCAGCAGGATACAGAGAGACCAGCACAGACCGCCCTTGCCATGTCACTGCACTTTCCACATGCCTGCTGGTGTGCGCAATGGCTGGATTCTGAAACTTGGGCTTCAGTGGACAGTCTGGGGAGAGAACTCAGTTTGGCTGTACAGAGACAGCACTAAGGGCCTGAAGTGTGGCCCAAGTTGCAACTGGGGGTGCATGCAGGACAGAGCATGGGTTCACCATAAGAGCCCCACTGTCAACACATGAAAGGAGGGTCATGGGTCTACCATACCAGCCTCCTTGTCAGCATGCTCACAACAGGGCATGGTTCCCACTGCCAAGGGTTTTGCAAACTTTTGGGGCACCCACACGTGGAAGTGGGGGGTTGAAATCTAAGCCAATTATCCATGCTCCCACAGTGGGCATGGTGGTATGGCATTGGTGGGATCTCAGGCCAGCGGGTTTTGGGACTAGGACCACACATGCATGCCAGACATCTGAGCCAATTATTGGTACTCCCATGGCAGAGATGATTCCAGGTGCCAGAAGCAGCGAACTTCATGGACACATACACCAAATGGCAGGCAACATCACAGAGTCACACATCTTGGTGGACAGCACCGGGGGAGGAATGCACAGCAGCTCCTGTCCCAGAGGGAGTGCTCCAGTCCCACCTCTCTCATACTGCAGCTTAGAAATGGATCTGGGGGCTTCTACTCCAACAACTGGGGAGCCGACCCCATCCCCAACAGGGCTGTGACAACCACAGAGCAAAGAGGAGTCTCTGCCCAACATCCAGTGCAGGCTCTGGTCACAACACCAAGCACACCCCCTTATCAAGGGGACAAGGGCCAGCACACTCTGAGAAAGACATGGCAAGCATCCATACCAAAAACAGCCCCTGAGCCAAAATATTGGACTCACACAGTCTACACAGGGTCACTCCCACATAAAAACAGCCCTTCAGACCACAGCAGATAATGGTTTCTCCTAAATTCATAGAGTCAGACAACTATATAATTAAAATGAAAAGGCAGAGCAACTACTCCCAATGAAAAGAACAAGATAAATCCCCTGAAAAAATAAGCAATGAAACAGACCTCCCAAATCTATCAGACCCCAAGTTCAAAAAGCAGGTAATAAAAATGCTGAAGGAATTAAGAAAGATTATCAATAGAAATGTACATTACTGAAACAAGGAACTAGAAACTATAAAAAGGAGCCAAATAAAATTAGACAACTCATTTGCCAAGATAAAAAACAAGCTAGGGGAATTCCCTAGCACTCCAGTGGTTAGGACTCCATGCTTCCACTGCAGGGGGCATGGGTTCGGGGAACTAAGATCCCACAAGACGCGTGGCAAAAAAAAAAAAAAAAAAAAGAGCTAAAGGCAATAAATAGCAAACTAAATAATGCAGAAGAACAAATAAATGATTTGGAATATAGAATAATAAAAATTAATCAGAACAGCAGATTGAAAGACAAATGAAAAAAAATGAAAGCAGCATATGAGATCTATAGCATAATATAAATCATGCCAATCTACAAATAATAGGAATCCCAGAAGGAGAAGAAAGAGGAAAGGGGATCAAAAATATGCTTGAAGAAATTACGGCTGAAAAACTCCCAAACCTAAAGAAGGAAACAGATATCCAGGTACAGGAAGCACAGAGGGTCTCAAACAAGGTGAACACAAACAGACCTACACCAAGACATATCATAATTAAAATGGCAAAAGATAAAGATAAAGAGAGGGTGCTAAAGGCTGTTGCCTTCTCTTGTTAGAGAAAAAGAGTCAGTTACAACGGAACCCACATAAGGCTATCAGCTGATCTCTCTACAGAAACTTTGCAGGCCAAAAGGGAATGGCAAGATATAGTCAAAAGTCCTGAAAGGGAAAAACTTGCAACCTAGGATACTCTATCAAGCAAGATTATCATTTAGAATAGAAGGAGATAAAGGATTTCTCAGTCAAGAAAAAACTAAAAGAATACAGCAATACTAAACCTATCCTAAAAGAAATAATGAAAGGTCTTCTCTAAATAGAAAGAAGCAAGAATCTATAGGAAAGGGAAAACTACAATAGGAAAGGCAAATATATAAAAAAGATTAAAGATCATTTAAATAAGCCAGTATATAGATTAAAAAACAATCGAAAAGTTCTGTGAAAGCGATTATAACTACAATGAACAGCAAAGAAATAAACATGAAGATGTAAAAATCACAAAATTTGGGGGAAGGCAGTAAGAAAATGTAGATCTTTTAGAATGTGTTTGAGCTTATATGACTACCAGTCTAAAGCAAGTAGATATAGTTATGGGCTAACATACTTGAAAACCAGGGTAACCACAAATCAAAAACATATAATAGATTCACAAAAACCAAAAACAAAGGAACTCGAGCATAATACAAAAGAAAACCATCAAACCACAAGAGAAAAAACAAAACTAATAAGGAACAAAGAAGAAATACAAAATCAACTGGAAAACAAGGTTTAAAATGGAAATAAATACATACTTCTCAGTAATTACTTCAAATGTCAATGGAGTAAATGCTCCTATCAAAAGACACATAGTGGCAGACTGGATAATAAAACAAGAACCTACAATGTGCTGCCTACTAGAGAACCACATTAGGGCCAAAGATACATATAGATTGAAAGTGAGGGGTTGGAAAAGATATTTCATACAAGTGGAAATGACAAGAAAACAGGGGTAGCAATACTCATATCAGACAAAATAGATTTTAAAACAAAGCCCATAAAGATAATCTCAAAATGGCTTAAAGACTTAAATGTAAGACAGGACACCAAAAAACTACTAGAAGAGAACACAGGAAAGACATTCTTTGACAACAATTGTAGTGATGTTTTTAGGTCAGTCTCCCAAGGCAATAGAAATAAAAGCAAAAATAAACAAATGGGACCTAATCAAACTTACAAGCTTTTGCATAGCAAAGGAAACCATACAATGAAAAGACAACTACAGACTGGGAGAAAATATTTGCCAATGATGCTACTGACAAGGGCTTAATTTCTAAATATACAAACACCTCATACAACTCAATAACAAAAAAACAAACAAGCCAATCAAGAAAAGGGCAGAAGACCTAAATAGACATTTCTCAAAAAAAGACATACAGATGGCCAATAAGCACATGAAAAATTGCTCAACGTCACCAATTATCAGAGAAATGCAAATCAAAACTACAATGAGATATCACCTCACACCAGTCATCATCAAAAAATCTATAAACAATAAGTGTGGAGAGGGTGTAGAGAAGAAGGAACCCTCCTACACTGTTAGTGGGAATGTAAATTGGTGCAGCCACTATTGAAAACAGTATGGAGGTTCCTTAAAAAACGAAAAGTAGAGTTACAATAGGATCCAGCAATCCCACTCCTGGGTATATATCTGGAAAACATGAAAACTTTAATTAAAAAAGATACTTGCACCCCAATGTTCAAGCAGCACTATTAACAATAGCCAAGACGTGGAATCAACTAGTGTCCATCAATAGATGATTAGCTTAAGAAGATATATATACAATGGAATATTACTCAGCCATAAAAAGGAATGAAATATTGCCATTTGCAGAAACGTGCATGGACCTAGAGAGTATTGGGTTGCCCAAAAAGTGCCTTCGGTTTTTAAGTAAAAATAAAAGACACATTTTTCATTTTCATCAAGAACTTTATTGAACAACAAATTCACCATTTTGTTCCACTACCTTCTGCCATTTTTCAGGCAACTTTATAATTCCATCTTCCCAAAAATTTTTATCTTTTTGAGCAAAGAATTGTTCCACATGTCTGTTAAAAACACCTTTGTTTTTGGTCTTTATTTTCAGCCATTGTAATTTCCTAAAAGATTAAGAGCAAAAGAGATAAAAGCATCATTTGTTATAATTTTGGGGTTTTGGTCCCAAAATAGCTCAGGAAAGGAGTGAAAGGAGCATCTTTTGTTATTCATAATATGCCCCTTTCAATCATAGTTTATGTTAATGACGTTTTTTTGGAAAGCCCTATGGATGGAGAGGAATCAACTATTTGATTAGAGGGTGGCAACTTTCACCCTGCTCCAGTCCTTGAAGAAGGGAAGAGGGGCTGGAGATTGAGTTCAATCACCAATGGCCAGTGATTACACCAATCATGCTAAGGGACAAAATGAAGCCTCCATAAAAGAACCTGAAGGAGTTCAGGGAGCTTCTGGGTTTGTGAACACGTGGAGGTATCAGAAGTGCAGCATTCCTGAGAAGGGTACTGAAACTCGGCAATACTTCTCCCCTACCTTGCCCTATGCATCTCTTCCATCTGAATGTTCCTGAGTTGTATCCTTTTATAATATTGATAATATAGTAAAAATATATATATAAGGAATATGGCAAAATGAGGAGATAGAGGAATATGTTCCAAACAAGGGAACAAGACAAAACTCCAGAAAAAGAACTAAACAGTGAGAAAGCAATTTATAGAGTTCAAGGTAATGCTCTTAAAGATGTTCAACAAACTCTGGAGAAGAATGGATGAACACAATGATAATTTCAACGGAGTTAGAAAATATAAAGAAGAACCCAACAGAGCTAAAGAACACAATAACTGAAATTAAGACTATGCTATAAGAAATCAACAGGAAATTAGATAATACAGAGGAATAGATCAGCAAACTGCAGGACAGAGTAGTAGATATCACCAAAGCAGGAAAGAAAAAAGATAAAAAAATTTAATAAAAACAGTTTGAGAGAGACCTCTGGGATGACATCAAGCATACTAACATTCCCATTACAGGGGTCCCAGAATGAGAAAAGAGAGAGAAAGGGGCAGAGAACATAATTGAAGAAATAATAGCTGAAATTTTCCCTAACCTGGAGAAAGAAACAGATATCAAGGTCTAAAAAGCACAGAGTCCCAAACAAGATGAACCCAAAGAGGTCTACACCAAGACACAATTTTAATTTTATAATTAAAATGTCAAAAATTAAAAAGAGGGCTTCCCTGGTGGCGCAGTGGTTCAGAGTCCACCTGCCGATGCAGGGAACACAGGTTCGTGCCCCGATCTGGGAAAATCCCACATGCCGCAGAGCGGCTAGGCCCGTGATCCATGGCCACTGAGCCTGCGCATCCGGAGCCTGTGCTCCACAATGGGAGAGGCCACAACAGTGAGAGGCCCGTACACCACAAAAAAAAATAAAATAAAATAAAAAATTAAATAAAAAATTAAAACGAGAAATATTAAAAGCAACCAGATACATACAAGGAAACTCCCATAAGACTTATCAGCTGACTTTTCAGAAGAAACTCTGAAGGCCAAAAGAGAGTGGCATGATGATATATTCAAAGTGATGAAAGAAAAAAACCTACAACCAAGAATACTTCACCAGGCAAGGTTATCATTCAGAATTAAAGGAGAGATAAATGTTTTATGGACAAGTAAAAGCTAAAAGAGTTCACCACAAAACTGGCTTTACAAGAAATGTTGAAGGGACTTCTCTAAGCACAAACAGCCATATCTAGAAACATGAAAGTTATGAAAGGAAAAAAATCTTTTTGGAAAGGTAAACATAGAGTAAAGGTGTAGATCAATTGATTATAAAGCTAGTAAAAAGGTTAAAATATAAAAATAGTAAAATCACCTATATCCACAATATGTAGTAAGGGATACACAAAACAAAAAGTGTAAAATATGATGTCAAAAATATTAAACATGGGCAGGGGGAGTGTAAATGCAGGGTTGTTAGAATGCATTCAAACTTAAGAGATCATTGACATAAAATAGTCATGTACATACGTAGGTTGTTATATATGAACTCATGGTAACCACAAACCAAAAACTTATAATAGATACACAAATACAAAAAAGGAAAGTTATCCAAACAAAACACTAAAGATAGTCATCAAATCAAAAGGGAAGAGAGAAAGAAAAGAAGGAACAAAAAAGAGCTACTACAATTAAAAAACAATAAAAAAAATGGAAATAAATACATACTTAGCCATATTTACTTAAATGTAAATGAACTAAAAGCTCCCAGGAAAAGAAATGGAGTGGCTGAATGGATACAAAAACAAGACCCATATAAATGCTGCCTTCAAGAGACTCACTTCAGCTCTAAAGATATGCACAGACTGAAAGTAAGAGAATGGAAAATGATATTCCATGCAAATAAAAATGAAAAGAAGGCTGGGACAGCAACACATGTCAGACGAATGGACTTTAAATCAAAGACTGTAATAAACAAAAAGAACAATACATAATGACAAAGGTATCAGTCCAACAAGAAGATATAAAAATTATAAATACATATGCACCCAACATAGGAAAACCTAAATAGATAAAGCAAATATTAACAACCTAAAGGGAAAAACTGACAGTAATTCAACATAGCAGGGGACTTTAACACCCTACATACATCAATGGAAAGATCATCCACAGACAAAATCAACAAGGGAACAATGGCTGTAAATGACATATTAGACAGATGTAATTAATAAATATAATAGATAATAGATGAAATTAATAGATTCCTTCCAAAAACAGCAGACTATACATTCTTTTCAAGTGCACATGGAGTACTCTCTTGGATAGATCACATACTAGGCTACAAAAAAAGATTCAATAAATTTAGGGAGACTAAAATCATATCAAGCATCTGTTCTCACCACAGGACATAAGATTAAAAATCATCAAAAAAAATTGCAAAAAATACAAACATGTGGAGTGTAAAAAATATGCTACTAAACAACCAATGGTTCACTGGGGAAATCAAGAGGAAATCAAAATATACCTTGAGACAAATGAAAATGGAAACACAATGATATAAAATCTATAGGATGAAGCAAAAGCAGTTCTAAGAGAGAAGATTATACAACTACAAGCCTACCTCAATTAACCAGAAAAATATCAAACGATATAACCTTAAACCTAAAAGACTAGGAGAAGTATAAACAAAGCCCAAAGTTAGGAGAAAGAAGGAAATCATAAAGATCAGAGGGGAAAACAATGAAATAGAGATAAAAAACAAACAAAGAAACAAAAAATAGAAAAGATCCATGAAACTAAGAGCTAGTTCTTTGAAAAGATTTTTAAAAATTGATAAACCTTTCACCAGGCTCATCCAGTAAAAAGAGGGAGCCCAAATAAAATCAGTAACTAAAGAGGAGAATTTACAACAGACACTACAGAAATAAAAAGTATCATGAGGGATTACGACAAACAATTATATACCAACAAGCTGAGCAAACTAGAAGTAATGGATAAATTCCCAGAAATGTACAATCTTCCAAGACTGAATTACGAAGAAATAGAAAATCTAAACAGACCAATTACCAGTAATAAAATTGAATCAAAACCCAAAAGACTCCCAAAAAACAAAAGTCCAGGACCCTAACAGCTTCACAGGCCAATTCTACCAAACACCTATCCTTCCAAAATTTTGAAGAGAAAGGAATGTTCACAAACTCATTCTACAAGGTCAGCATCATTCTGAATCCAAAACCAAAGAAGACACCACACACACACACACACACACACACACACACACACACACACACACACAAACACACACACACAGAAATTACAGATCAATATCACTAATAAACATAGGTGTAAAAATCCTCAACAAAGTATTAGCAAACCAAATTCAACAATACATTAAAAGGATCATACACCATGATCATGTGGGATTTATCCCAGGGATGCAAGGATGGTTCAACATCTGCCAATTAATCAGTGTGATACACCATATTAACAAATTTAAGAATAAAAGTCACATGATCATCTCAATAGATGCACAAAAAGCTTTTGACAAAATTCAACACCCATTTATGATTTTTAAAAAAACTTTCAACAAAGTTGGTATAGACGGAACATACAACAACATAATAAAGGTCATATACGTCAAACCCACAGCTAATATCATACTCAACAGTGAAAAGCTGAAGGCATTTCCTCTAAGATTAGGAGCAAGACAAGGATGTCCACTCTTGCCACTTTTATTCAACATAGTATTAGAAGTCCTAGCTACAGCAATTAGACTAAAAAAAGAAATAAAAGGAATCCAAATTGGAAAGGAAGAAGCAAAACTGTCACAGTTTGCAGATGACATGATACTATATGCAGAAAATCCTAAAGATGCCACAAAAAACTATTAGACCTAATAAATGAATTCAGTTAAGTTGCAGGATACAAAACTAATATACAGAAATCTGTTGTTGCATTTCTATATACGAACAATGAACTATCAGAAAGAAATTTTAAGAAAACAATTCCCTTTAAAATTGCATTAAGGGGCTTCCCTGGTGGCGCAGTGGTTGAGAGTCCGCCTGCCGATGCAGGGGACGCGGGTTCGTGCCCCGGTCCGGGAAGATCCCACATGCCGCGGAGCGGCTGGGCCCGTGAGCCAGGGCCGCTGAGCCTGCGCGTCCGGAGCCTGTGCTCCGCAACGGGAGAGGTCACAACAGTGAGAGGCCCGTGTACCACAAAAAAAAAAAAAAAAAAAAAAAAATTGCATTAAAAAAAATACCTAGGAATAAATCTAACCAAGGAGGTATAAGAACCATACTCAGAAAACTATAAAACACAGATGAAAGAAATTGAAGACAACACATATAAATAGAAAGCTATATGGGTTCATGGACTGGAAGAATTAATATTGTTAAAATGACCATACTAGCCAAGGCAATCTATTTGGCTTCAATTAGCCCTATCAAAACACCAATGGCGTTTTTCACAGAGTTGGAACAAATACTTCTAAAATTTGTATGGAAACACAAAAGTCCCAGAACAGTCAAAGCAATCTTGATAAAGAACAAAGTTGAAGTTATCATGTTCCCTGATTTTTTGTACCTGTCTCCTCAAGCAAGGAAAATAAAAGTAACAATAAACAAATGGTACTACATCAAACTAAAAAGCTTTTGCATAGTGAAGAAAACCAACGACAAAATTAAAAGGTAAACTACTAAATGGGAGAAAATATTTGCAAACAATATATATAATAAGGGGTTAATATTCAAAATATACAAAGAACTCACACATCTCAACATCAAAAAAACCTCCAAAAACCTGATTTTAAAATGGGCAGAGGACCTGAATAGACATTTTCCCAAAGAAGACATACAGATGGCCAACAGACACATGAAAAGATCCTCAAAAACACTAATCATCAAGGAAATTAAAATCAAAACCACAATGAGAAACCACCTCACACCTGTCAGAATGGCTGTCATCAAAAAGACAAAAACAAGTGTTGGCAATGATGTGGAGAAAAGGGAGCCCCTGTGCATTGTTGATGGGACTGTAAATTGGTGCAGCCACTATGGAAAACAGTATGGAGGTTCCTCTTAAAATTAAAAATTGGACTGCATATAATCCAACAATTTCACTTGTGGGTATTTTTCCAAAGAAAATAAAAACACTAATACTAAACGATATGTACTCCAATGTTCATTGCAGCATTATTTACCATAGCCATGACATGGAAGCAACCTAAGTATCCATTGTTAGATGAGCGGATAAAGAAGATATGACGTGTGTATATACACATATATATATATACATACATATATATATGTATGTATATGTATATACACACACACACATACACACACAGTAGATTAATACTCAGCTAATAAAATCTTGCCATTTGCTACTACTGCATAGCATAGGGAACTCTGCTCAATATTATGTAACAACCCAAATGGGAAAAGAATTTGAAAAAGAATAAATACATGCATATGTATCACCGAATCACTTTGCTGTACACCTGAAACTAACACAACATTGTTAATCACCTATACACCAATATAAAATAGTCAAAAAAAATAAAAAATAAATTTTAAAAAATCTTGCCATTTGTTGTACAGATGAACCTGTTTACAAGGCAGAAATAGAGACACAGACATAGTGAACAAATGTATGGACACCAAAGGGGAAATGGGGGTGGGGGGGTGGGATGAACTGGGAGATTGGGACTGACATATATACACTAATATGTATAAAATAGGTAACTAATGAGAACTTGCTGTATAGCACAGGGAACTCTACTCAGTGCTCTGTGGTGACCTTAACGGGAAGGAAATCCAAAAAAGAGAAGATATATGTATACATACAGCTGATTCACTTCACTGTACAGCAGAAACTAACATGACATTGTAAACAACTATACACCGCCCCCCAATAAAAATCTTGCCATTTACAAAAACATGGAAGGTCTATCTGGAGAGTATTACACTGAGTAAAATAAGTCAGACAGAGAAAGACAAATATGTATGCTCTCACTCATATTTGAAATCTAAAAACAAAACAAACAAACAAAAGAAAATGAAAACAAACTCAGGTAGTGAAGACAGATGGGTGGCCGCCAGAGGGGAGGGGGTGGGGTGGTGGTAAAATAGGTAAAGTGGACTAAGAAGTACAAACCTCCAGTTATAAAATAAATAAGCCATGGGGGTATAATATACAGCATATGAAATAAGGTCAATAATATTAACTTTGTATGGGGACAATTACTAGACTTGTCATGACTTTTTGTAAGATATGCAAATGTCAAATCACTATGTAGTACACCTGAAACTAACATAATCTTGTACATCAACTACATTTCAATTTACAAAAAGATCAAATGGAAATTGGAAGAGTTATGTATAGAGATGTTTATTAAATATTGTTTATAATGGCAAAAATAGAAACAACCAAAATTCCCATGAAAATCATAAAGGATACAGTGTGGCATTCATATAATAAAGTATCAAGCACCAATGCAAAAAAATTTACTAGGCACAAAGGATTTTGAGGACAGTGAAACTACTCTCTATGACACTAAAATGCTAGATATATATCATTATATATTTGTCAAAACTCACACAATGTATACCACCAAAATGAACCTTAATGTAAGCTGTGAACTTTTGGTGGTTGTAATGTGTCAGTGTAGGTCCATCATCTGTAACAAATGCACCTCTCTGGTGTGGACATTAACAGTGAGGGAGGTTATGTGTGTCGGGGTGGGCAGGGACTATATGGGATATCTCTGTACTTCCCTCTTAATTTTGCTATGAACCTAAAATTTCTCTTAAAAAACAAAGTCTTTTAAAAATTAACTGTAATTCCTTTAAATCTCAAAAATTATAAGTGGAAAACAAAAAAATCTATTTGCAGAATGATACAGTAGGATACAATTTATATTATGTTTAAAGCATAAAAAACAATTCTTATTTAGAGACATATTCAATTGTGGTAAAATTATAAGAGCTTTTAAACAAAGAAATATAAAAGTTTATAAAAATATAAGTACAAAAGCTTTGTAAAAGTATCATTCCTTGAATTCAACTCCTCTAATAATTCTATCCTACGTCCTGCCTCACCTACTCATTCCTATGGTTCACACTCTAGACCTTGTCAACAGATTTTTATCAATAACTGCAAGCCCTCCGTCATCTCTGTGCATCCCACATCCTGACCACCTGCTGTCTCTCCTGATAACTCCACTAGCACCTCAATGACAACAATCTGCATACCCATCAACACAACCAAACCATGGTTCGTTCCTACATTTTCACTGTTCCTAACCTCCTTACTGACTTCTCTCCTCCTTTAAGCAGTTCAGATTCTCTTACCAACACCCTCAATTTCCTTGGCATCCTTTCACTTCATGAGTTGACAAAAACACAACACATCAATCTTCAGAATGCTGAGAGAGAAGGATGTTAGAACTAGGATTCTAAACCTAGCCAAATTATCAATCAAATGTGGAGGGAAAGCAAAAGTGTTTTCATTAATAAAATAACAGTGTTTGCCACTTACATACAGTGTTTAAAAGTTTTTAAACTTGAGTTATTCCAGAAAAAGAGCAAAGAATTCCAAGAAAAGGAAGATGAAGTTTAATTTTCTGTGGCAGTTGGTTCCGCCCACAGAAGTAAAATAAGTTAGAAAAAAATTGACAAGACCTCTTTTGGCCATCAAAGCTTTACCAGAATAACAACATATTTATTTCTTGATTCAGAGTTAATATTTTTATATTCATAATACCACAAAATAATATTTATTGATTTAACTTAAAATCAACCTGTAGACAAAGCACAAAAGTTCTATAAAATAAATTATAAATTTTATAACTCAACAATGGATGTGAGAAGTGTACTATTTTACATGTCTCATTTTTCATAGCAAAAAATCAATGGACTTTGCATAAGGTAAAAAGATTTTTTAAAATAATTAATTATAAATAAAAACAAATACATTAAGATGGTAATATATTATGCAATAATATTTAATATATTATATATTATTGTGTATTATATATTGTATAACATCTATAATATATAATTACATACATTATGTATATACATATAATATTTAACAATGTGTTTAATATAGATTACTAATATAAGTATTAATAAAGTAATAAAAACTTCACAATATATATGACAAATAGAGAGAGTGGGTTAAATATGTCAAAGATAATATTACCAATGTTGTCTAAAGTTTATTAAGCAAAGTAGGGGTCAAAGTATATATATTTTAAATAAATAAACTTAACTACCAGAGAATTTAAATAGAAATTATAAATTCTTATAGGACTTCATGAAGGGGATAAAGAAGAGAGTTTTGCTAACAAACTTTGCTTTGTATAGCTACAATTTAAACAATTTTACATGCATGCATGCATAATTTCTGTAATAAAAATAATTGGAAGAGTATCAGAAATAAAAATATGTATGCAAAATCCCATTTTTGCAAAAACATATTGTGGGGAGCCACAGTAACAGATAAAAACTCAAAGTAGGAGATATATTATTAATCAAAATGTTAACAGTGATTATTGCTTCATCCCTGGGAAGATGCCAGATTATATGCTTCCTTTTATGTTTCTATATGTTCTTTTAAAAATGGACATGCATAAATTACTTTGTAATTTAAAAATACTATATAGTATTTAAACTTATTTTTAAAAAGGATGAATAGACAGGGGAAAGGCTCAATGAATTACTTCTCTTTCAGTGATGCATCTAATTATACCAATAATTTATTTAAATATAAAATATTTATAAGAACTATAAATATTTAAAATAGACATAAAAGTTTCTTTTAAATATTATGTAGAAAAATTTGGAACATTTTAACAGATTTTTATCATACTTTTTGGTTGATCATTTGTTTCGATTTTGAAGTTAATTTATCTATGAGACTATTTTTCCAATTTTATACCTACAAGAAAAAAATTCTATTTTGGTTATAGAAATATCTTTACAGATAATTTTTCATAATGCACTCTTCTATATAATAAAGGATACATGTGTATTTATTATATTTTTATTCCACTTTAACTTCCAAATAATTGCAATAAGACACTTGTACTTCAGAATACTATTCCTTTTACATACTTCAAAGTTTTAAGAGTGATGGAATATAAATGCAATCTCTAAATGTAAATATAAATGTGAAGTGTATAAAATATATGCTGTAATGCTGGGTAATTTTTAAATGTATTTTTTTCAAATAATAAGATTAAATAATTACATACCAAAGCAATTCCTGCAGAATAACTGGTAACACACATCTTTCCAGGAAATGCTGCTCCCACATAATCTGGATAATCTCTATAGCTAAATAAATAAGTATATAATTATAGTTAATTTTGACAAACAATTCACATGTGATAACTCCTGCTAGTAATTTGTCTGTAGTTCATAAATTTCTAGTCTGAAGCAAATTGAAGTACAATCTTTCCGTATGTCTTTAACTGCTTCAAATTTGTAAAATAGTCTTCATTAAATAGATTAAGCAATCTGGGTTTCTAAAACGTATCCAATGCATCCAAGTTATTGATGACTTTACTGTTCTTGTGACGTTTGGTTAGGGTTACCAAAGCCTTGATCAAACATTTCAATCAAGAGCATTTTGTTGAATTACAATGAAAAACAGTTTTAATGTATGGATTAAAAGTTTTCACTCAAATGTAGAAAACCTCACCATTTTCTCACTGGAATGATTTTATTGTTCTACAACTTACCATTATTTTTTTCTGCTTTGAGAAGAAGAGTCCATATAAACTGCCATATAATAATAGCACTATTCTCATGGATTTACATAAACTATTTACAAAAACTATTTTTTCCCCACTGAACAAATCAAACATCAGATGGGAAGTACAAGTAACTTGCTCAGGGCAGCACAGGTAAGTGCTGCTGAAGGATATGAACTTGGACAGTTTGAATGCAGAGCCATACTCTCAATCACTAAGATATAGATGCTCCAAACATATTCTGCCACCTTTAGAGCCCCAGCCAAAACGAACATTCCAAGACGTGTGTAAAAAAGCTTGGTACGCAATTCTCAATTTGAAATGCCTCCTCAGTCTCAACTGCACTGCGCTTCACAATTGCACTGTCTCTCCACGGCTCCCTTATTCTGCCTCGCTGATGTTGTTTATACGTAAGCACTTGTTTCCAAGTATTCGCCTTTAACACCCAACTTTGGCTTTACATTCCAATATCAAAGTATTGTTTACACTCTTTCTTCATTCAAGATAGTTCTCCCAATAGACAAGACTTTCCCCCAAACTCTATGCATACTCCTGATGAACTGGATTCAATAATAGCTATTTTCTACTTAATACGGCCACCCAGTCTCCACATCAAATCAGTTATCAAGATTTACTGTTTTACTTCTTCAACTTTTCTTGTATCCCTCCCCTCCTTCAGAGGTTCAGCTCCAGTTATAACTATGAATTCCGTACTCTTTGAAAAAAGCTATTATTTAGTCCCATGTCTCTACACATATTGTTTCCATAACCTGGAATGCTTTCCACCACCTTTCACTGAATTTAAACATTCCTGGGACTTCCCTGGTGGTCCAGTGGTAAAGAATCTGCCTTCCAATGCAGAGCATGAGGGTTCGATCCCTGGTTGGGGAACTAAGATCACACATGTCACGGGGCAAGTAAGTCAGCACACCACAACTAGAGAGAAGCCCGCACACTACAACGAAGAACCCAAGTGCCGCAACTAAGACCCATCACAGCCAAAAATTTTTTTTAAATTCATTATATTAAGTAAAAACAATAACTATTTTTTAAAAATTCCTCAATCTGCCTCCTCACTTCTAATGTGATTAGCACGTCTTTAACTTGGCCCTTTTGTTATTTGTTACTTTGAGTCTCTCTCTCACTCCTGCTCTTGCTCTCACTCTCATTGTTTCTTCCTCCTGTAAACTATAAACAAGTAGAGATAATGTACCAACAGTAATCTTCTGGAGTGACATCAGCAAGATGGCAGGAGTTTTTTAGCCCTCATCTCTCCACAGAAACAACAATTTTGACAAACACCCACAGATGTGGCCCAAGATCCAAGGAAAGGTCCCATGCCACACTGGAGCAAAAAATCCAAGAACAGACACATTGAAGAAGGTAAAAACAGTTTCACTTTACCCGTGTCACCATTCCCCCAAGGCAGCACAGCTCAGTGCCCAAAGAGCTGCCTTCAGCCATGATTTCTCCCACAAGGGAAGGTGAGAGTATAGTGAATACTGCCAGCCATGCAAGATGATGCCAAAGAGGCCCACTTTTTAAACATCCATTGAGAGATGAATGGATAAAGAAAATGTGATGTACATATACAGTGGAATATAACTCAGCCTCAAGAAAGAAGGAAATCCTGACATTTACAACATGGATAAACGTGAAGGACATTATGCTAAGTGAAATAAGCCAGACATAAAAAGGCAAGTACTGTATGATCACACTTATGTGTGGAATCTAAAATAATCCAACTCATAAAAGCAGCGAGTTGAATAGTGGTTGCCAGGGGTTGGGAGATGGAGGAAATGGGGAGATGGTCAAAGGTACAAAGTTTCAGTTATGTAGGATGAATAAGTCCTGGAGGTCTAATGTACAGCATGATGATTATAGTTAATAATACTGCATTGTATATGTGAAATTTGCTAGAGAAGGTCTTAAGATTTCTCACTGCACACCAAAGAACGTTAACTATGTAAGGTGGTGTATATGTTAATTAGCTTATGATTTCACAATGTATACATATATCAAATATCACATTGTACTCCTTAAATATGTATAATTTTTATTTGTCAATTATACCTCAATAAAGCTGTAAAAGAATAAAAATAATAAAAGAAAGTATAGGGAAACTGAGGCAGGGAGCATCAATTGCCCTAGGTGACAGGGCTGAAGTTAAATGCAGGCAGTTGGCCTCCAGAGTTTAAATTTGAGTCACTATGCAATATTATCTCAATAAACATTTGTTGAATAAAGGACAGATTGTAAAAGGTTAAAAAATTAAGCTTGCTGTGTTCATTGTTCCTACTGTAGGGCCTAAACCAGATTATAAATTTCTGGTGCACAAAGACCATAGAGAATTACTGTTATTTATCATAATTTCATAGTATTTATTCCAGGACATTACTCATATGCAAAGTATGTTGATGCATTAAAATAACATCAAGGGATCAAGAAGGGGTATTACTCAAGTTCAAGGAGGCTGACTGTACCATAATTTCTACATTTCTAATGGGATAAATTCTCTCACCAATTTCACTTATTACTGTATCAAATTTCAACATCCTATTAAAAGGATAATACATCATGTCAAAATTGAGATTTATTCTAGGAATGCAAGATGGTGCAAGATTAGGAAATATATCACTATAATTATTTCTATTGAATGCCAATAATAATATCTTATGTCATCCCTATAAAAGCTGAAAGATTATTTTTCTTTCTTTTTTTTTTTAAGATTTTTTGATGTGGACCATTTTAAAGTCTTTATTGAATTTGTTACAATATTGTTTCTGTTTTATGTTTTGGTGTTTTGGCCCTGAGGCATGTGGGATCTTAGCTCCCCGACCAGGGATCACACCCACACCGCCCTGCATTGGAAGGAGAAGTATTAATCACTGGACTGCCAGGGAAGTCCCTGAAAGATTATTTTTCAAATTGTTGGTATAGTATGAATCTATGAATATTGCCTTACTGTTATTCAAATTCTAAAACATGCCTGTGCACACACACAGAACCAAACCTACATTTTAGCCCCCAAAGCTAAAAAGTATTACTCAATGAGGTAACATTCCCTGAAGTAAAGAAGAAAACAGACATGACCCATGTTACCATTATTACTACTACTAGTTAAAACTGTACTAAACTAGCCAAAGCAATAAGAACAGAGAAAGAAACTGAAAATATAAAATTAAATAGAAAGAGATAAAACTACCTGTATTTGCAGATGGTATAATTATATGAGTGAAAAACAACAATGTAATAGACTTAAGAATGATTACAAACAAAGAAATTTAGTAAGGCAATACGATATAAAATCAATATGAAACTAAGGTAATTTTACAAACAAAAACAATATATAGTTAGCAGATAGAAGACACATTTACAACAGCAACCAGAAAGACAATATACCTAAGAAAAGTTATCAATAAATGTATAAAACCTATGAGAAATTAACTTCTGAATGACCAAAAACTGGAAAGACAAAATGTGAGATGTGAAGACTAAACAGTTCTCTATAGCTCAATTTATAAATTTAACATAGTCTTAAAACATAGGAGCTAGACAGGTTGATTCTAAAATTTCCATGGAAAATAAATTTAAAACTTCCCTCATACCCATGAAGTGATAAGGCCTTTCTAATTATGACTCAGACTCTAGAAACCATCAAATAAAAACCTGATGAATCCTGCCTTAAAAATAAAAGTATTTTGTATGGCAGTTAAAAATTACACAAACACAAGAAGCCAAGCCAAAAGACAAATTAAGAAAGAAAACTACTTCTCATTGCAAGGCAAAGAAATTTATCTTTTTATCTATATCTGTGTTGAAATGATACCTAAATGCATCTATCCCTATCTATCTAGATATCTAGCTATCTACCATCAGTCTCATGAAAAAGAAATGAAAACTAAAACTATACCAAGATACCATTTCTCATGTACCAAAGGTGAAGAAAAACTTGACCATACACTTTGTTGGCTAGACTGTGGGGAAACAGACCCTTCTCATACGTTATTGATAAGTGTGCAAAGCACTAAAATCAGTGCCAAAATCTGGTATTAGCTATCAAAATTAGAATTATACTACCTAGAAATATCACTCCTGGGAATCTGCCTTGTAGATACACATACCCATATATAAATGACACGTGTAATGTTTTTCTCACTGTAAGATTTTTTTAAAATAATAAAATATTGGAATCAAGCCAAGTACCTGTTATTAAAGAACTAGTTAAATAAACTACACACAATTTTTAGACCCTATTATAAACTGGTTAAAAATAAGGGCTCTGTGTTCTGATATGAAGAAGACTCTGAGATATATTTCAGTTTCTTTCATCACTGTCTTATAGTTTTTGGAGTACAAAACTGTACTCTTTTGCCTTCATAGGTACATTCATTCCTAGGTATTTTATTATTTTTGAGGTGATGGTAAATGGGATTGTTTCCTTAATTTCTTTTTCGGATCTTTTGTTGTTAGTGTATAGAAACGCAACAGATTTCTGTGTATTAATTTTGTATCTTACAACTTTGCCAAACTCATTGATGAGCTCTAGTAGTTTTCTGGTAGTGTCTTTAGGATTTTCTATGTATAGTATCATGTCATCTGCAAACAGTGACAGTTTTTTTTTTGTTTTGTTTTGTTTTGTTTTGTGGTATGCAGGCCTCCCTCTGTTGTGGCCTCTCCCGTTGCGGAGCACAGGCTCCGGACGCGCAGGCTCAGCAGCCATGGCTCACGGGCCCAGCCGCTCCGCGGCATGTGGGATCCTCCCAGACCGGGGCGCGAACCCAGTTCCCCTGCATCGGCAGGCAGACGCGCAACCACTGCGCCACCAGGGAAGCCACAGTGACAGTTTTACTTCTTCTTTTCCAATTTGTATTCCTTTTATTTCTTTTTCTTCTCTGACTGCAGTGGCTAGGACTTCCAAAACTATGTTGAATAAGAGTGGTGAGAGTGGACATCCTTGTCTTGTTCCTGATCTTAGAGGAAATGCTTTCAGTTTTTCACCACTGAGAATGATGTTTGCTGTGGATTTGTCATATATGGCCTTTATTATGTTGAGATAGGTTCCCTCTATGCTCACTTTCTGGAGAGTTTTTATCATAAATGGGTACTGAATTTTTTCAAAAGCTTTTTCTGCATTTATTGAGATGATCATATGGTTTTTATTCTTTAATTTGTTAATACAGTGTATCACATTGATTGATTTATGTATACCGAAGAATCCTGGCATACCTGGAAAAATCCCACTTGATCATGGTGTGTGATCCTTTAAATGTGTTGTTGGATTCTGTTTGCTAGTATTTTGTTGAGGATTGTTGCATTTATGTTCATCAGTGATATTTGCCTGTAATTTTCTTTTTTTGTGACATCTTTGTCTGGTTTTGGTATCAGGGTGATGGTGGCCTCATAGAACGTGTTTGAGAGTGTTCCTCCTTCTGCAATTTTTTGGAAGAGTTTGACACGGAATGGTGTTAGCTCTTCTCTAAATGTTTGATAGAATTTGCCTGTGAAGCCATATGGTCCAGGACTTCTGTTTTTTGGAAGATTTTAAATTAGTTTCAATTTCATTACTTGTGATTGGTTTGTTTATATTTTCTATTTCTTCCTGGTTCAGTCTTGGAAGGTTGTACCTTTCTAAGAATTTGTCCATTTCTTCAGGTTGTCCTTTTTTTTTTTTTTTTTTGGCATATAGTTGCTTCTAGTCGTCTCTTATGATCCTTCGTATTTCTGCAGTGTCAGTTGTACTTTCTCCTTTTTTATTTCTAATTTTATTGATTTGAATCCTCTCCCTTTTTTTCTTGATGAGTCTGGCTAAAGGTTTATCAATTTTGTTTATCGTATCAAAGAACCAACTTTTAGTTTTATTGATCTTTGCTATTGTTTTCTTCATTTCTATTCCATTTACTTCTGCTCTGATCTTTATGATTTCTTTCCTTCTACTACCTTTGGGTTTTTTTCTTGTTCTTCTTTCTCTAGTTGCTTTAGGTATAAGTTTAGATTGTTTATTTGAGATTTTTCTTGTTTCACAAGGTGAGATTGAATTGCTATAAACTTTCCTCTTAGAACTGCTTTTGCTGCATCCCATGGATTTTGGATCATCGTGTTTTCATTGTCATCTGTTTCTATGTATTTTTTTATTTCCTCTTTGATTTCTTCAGTGATCTCTTGGTTATTCAGTAGTGAATTGTTTACCCTCCATGTGTTTGTGTTTCTTACAGTTTTTTTCCTGTAATTGATTTCTAATCTCATAGCACTGTGGTCAGAAAAGATGCTTGATACGATTTCAATTTTCTTAAATTTACTGAGGTTTGATTTGTGACCTAAGATTTGATCTATCCTGGAGAATGTTCTGTGTGCACTTGAGAACAAAGTGTATTCTGCCACTTTTGGGTATAATGTCCCATAAATATCAGATAAGTCTATCTGGTCTATTGTGTCATTTAAAGCTTGTGTTTCCTTATTTACTTTCTGTCTGGACAATCTGTCCATTGGTGTAAGTGGGGTGTTAAAGTCCCCCACTAGTATTGTGTTCCTGTTGATTTCCCCTTTTATGGCTGTTAGCCCCTGCCTAATGTACTGAGATGCTCCTATGTTGGGTGCATATATAATTGTTATATCTTCTTCTTGGATTGATCCGGTAATCATTTTGTCGTGTCCTCCCTCGTCTTTTCTAACAGTCTTCATTTTAAAGTCTATTTTATCTGATGTGAGTATTGTTATTCCAGCTTTCTTTTGATTTCCATTTGCATGGAATATCTTTTTCCATCCCCTCACTTTCAGTCTGTATGTGTCCCTAGGTCTAAAGTGGGTCTCTTATAGACAGCATATATTCAGGTCTTGTTTTTGTATCCATTCAGCCAGTCTGTGTGTTTCAGTTGGAGCATTTAATCCATTTACATTCAAGGTAATTATCAATATCTATGTTCTTATTACCATTTTCTTAATTCTTTTGGGTTTGTTTTGGGGGGTCTTTTTCTTCTCTTGTGTTTCCTGCCTAGAGAAGTTCCTTTGGCATTTGTTGTAAAGCTGGTTTGTTGGTACTTAATTCTCTTAGCTTTTGCTTATCTGTAAAGCTTTTGATTTCTGTCTAATCTGAATGAGAGCCTTGTTGTGTACAGTGTTTGTGGTTGTAGGTTTTTCCTTTTCATCACTTTAAATATATACTGCCACTCTCTTCTGGCCTGCAGAGTTTCTGCTGAAAAATCAGCTGATTTGTAATAACCTATTAGGGATAAGGATCTGAAAAAGAATATATATATATATATGTATGTACATCTGAATTACCTTGCTGTATACCTGAAACTAACACAGCACTGTAAATCAACTATATTTCAATAAAAAATAAAATAAAAACAAGTAATAAAGATGATTATAAAAATATTTAAAAAATTCTAAGAATTTTCTGTGTATAATTCTCTACATAGTTTTGACTTTTGAATAATATAAATGTGTAATCAATTCAGAAATATAACATTAAGTTTTGGAACAAAGCTAAATAAATCAATATCAAATCTCATATAAATTTGATAATAAAGAAAGAATCTATTTCAAGAGACTTTGGAGTAAAGTTCTTTGTACATCTTTAGTAAGATATATTCAAAAAACAATTGTTGGTTAAAGCAATACATAGTCATGTGAATGACATGAGAAATCTATACTTTCAGAGAAAGAGAAAAGACAATGATAAAATTAAAGAAGCTTGGTAAAAATACCATTATGCTAATTATAATTAAATCAGGTTAAACTGACTACAAATATCCCTATGAACTCATAATTTTTGCATTAAAAAAATTAATTTAGGGGCTTCCCTGGTGGCGCAGTGGTTGCGCGTCCGCCTGCCGATGCAGGGGAGCTGGGTTCGCGCCCCGGTCTGGGAGGATCCCACATGCCGCGGAGCGGCTGGGCCCGTGTGCCATGGCC
>NC_041233.1:89736830-89761781 GCF_002837175.3 Physeter macrocephalus
GCCGGAGCCTGTCCTCCGCAACGGGAGAGGTCGCAGCAGAGGGAGGCACGCATACCACAAAAAAAAAAAAAAAAAAAAAAAAAAAAATTAATTTATAACTTCATACAATAAGATTTACTTTTTAATGTATAGTGTTGTTTTGACTAAAGCATACACTCATATAACTACACCATAATTAAGATATAGAGCAGTTCCATTAACCCCAAAATTTTCCCCATACACCTCCCCCTACACCAAGCTATTGGCAACTGATCTGTTTTTCTGTCCCTATATTTTGCCTTTTCCAGAAAATACATGTATGTTATACATGCACGTGTGTTTAGTGTGTGTCTGTATATAAAATTGATTCTTTCACTCAGCAAAATAAATTTGAGATTGATCCTTGGTGTTTGTTACACGTATTGATAGTTCATTTCTCTTTATTTTTGAGTAGTGATTCATTGTATAGATAAATCACAATTTGTTTATCCATTTACCAGTAAGGACATTTGGGTTGTTTCCAGTTTTGGCTGCTTATTAGTAAAGTTACTATAAACATTCTCTTACAGGTTTTTTTTAAACAGGTTTTTATTTCACTGTGGTAAATATCTCAGAGTGGTATTACCAGGTATATTTAACTTCATAGGAAATAGCCAAACTGTTTTCCAAAGGAACTGTACCATTTTGTATTACCACCAGCAATGCAGAAGAGTGTTCTCCATATTCTCCAGCAGGTGGCATTGTCAGGTTTTTGTTTTGTTTTGTTTTAGCCACTATAAGAATGTAATAGTTTCTCATTTTGGTTTTAATTTAGATTTTCCTAAAGAATAATAATGTTGAGCATCTTTTCATATGTTTATTTACCATCTGTAAAATTATTTGGTGAATGACAAATACTTTATCCACTTTTTATTGGTTTTATTATTATTATTGAATTTTAACTTTTTTAAGCCTTCAGGTACATGTCCCTTATCCAATAAGTGATTTCAAAATATTTTCTGTGAGTATTTGGCTGTGACTTGTCTTTTCATTTTCTTAAAGTATTAACAAAGGGCAGTAATTTGATTAAATTCTTACCTTCACTATATCAATTTTTCACTTTATAAATCATGCTTTGGTTACACCTAAAAATAATCTTTGCCCAATCCTAAGTTACAAAGATTCCTCTACCATGTCTTTTTCTAAAAGTTTTATAGTTTTAAGTTTTGGTTATTTAGATCTATCACTCATTTTGAGTTATATATATGTTATGAGGTAGAGATGGAGGTCATTTTGCATATGAATAACCAGTTATTCAGCACCAATTCTTGAAAAGACTATACTTCCTCCATGTAATTGCTTTTGCACTTTTGTGAAAAATCATTTGACATTATATGTGTGAGTCTATTTTGGGTCTATCGTCTTGTGAATAACACTGTCTTGATTACTGTAGCATTATAAAAACTATCTAAATCAAGTAGTGTTAAGTTCTCCATACGTGTTATTGTTTTTTGGAAATTTTTTTGGTTATTCTAAGTTCTTGCCTTTCCACATAGCATTAGAATCAGCTTCTCAGTTGCTACAAAATATAGTGCTGGAATGTTGATTGGAACTGCGTAGAATCTATACATCAGTTTAGGGAGAACTGACAACTTAACAATACTGAGGCTTCCAATCAATGAACATGATATATATCTCCATTTCCTTCGGTCTTCGATTTCTTTCATCAACGTTTTACAGTTTTCAGTATACAGATCTTTCTCACATTATGCTAACAATATCTAAGTATTTCACGTTTTTGTTTTTTTTTTTTTTGTGGTACGCGGGCCTCTCACTGTTGTGGCCTCTCCCGTTGCGGAGCACAGGCTCCGGACGCGCAGGCTCAGTGGCCATGGCTCATGGGCCTAGCCGCTCCGCGGCATGTGGGATCTTCCCGGATCGGGGCACGAACCCGTGTCCCCTGCATCGGCAGGCGGATTCTCAACCACTGCGCCACCAGGGAAGCCCCAATGTCTTTAGTGCTGTTGTTTTCTCTTTTTTTGAACACAGAATGAAAAAAAATTTTATTTACTTATTATTAAAATATATTTGACACATAAAATTATGCATATTTAAGGTATACAATATGTGGATTTGATGCATTTATATATTGTAATATGATTGCCATTGTAGCAATAATTAGCACCTCTATCACATCACATAATTATTATTTCTTTTTAGAGGTCATAATAATTAAATTGTAGGCCCTTAGTAAGTTTGAAAATTATAATACAATATCATTATCTATATTCACTATACTGTGTATTAGATCTCTAGGTCTTATTTCCTACTTGCTGCAGATTTGTACTCTGAAACAACAATTAGAACAATTAGTTCTATCATAAATGGTTCATTTTAGTTACGTTTCAAATATTTTATTGCTAGCACATAAAAATCAGATTCATTTTTGTAAATTGACTTTGAAACATGCAAACTTGCTGAATTCAGTTATTAAATCTTTTTTGTAGACTGCGGGATTTTCTAGGTAGACAGTCACATCATCTATAAATCCATATGCCTTTTATTTTATTTTCTTGCCTTACTGAACAGGCTAAGATCTCTAGTGTGGTGCTGAAGATCAGTGGGAGAGCAAACATCTTTGCATATTGCCAAACCAGAGAAAGAATACAAAAGTGAAAATTACAGGCCAATGTCCCGCCTGAAAATAGACACAAAATACTTAATACCATAGCAAATAGAATTCAGCAATATATAAAAAGAATAAAACACCATGGCCTTGTGGGGTTTACTCCAGGAAAGCAAGGCTGGTTTAATATTTGAAAATCAATCAATGTAATCCATCATGTTAACAGGTTAAAGAAGAAAAACTACATGATCTTATCGATTGATGCAGTAAAAACATTTGAAAAGTTCAACATTCACCCTTGCCCAAAAAAAAAAAAAAAAAAAACTCTCAGAAAAATAGAAATAGAGGATAACTTTCTAAAATTGATAAAGAGCTTCTGCAAAAAAAAGCCCTACAACTAACATTATACTTATGTTGCAAACTGAAGACCTTCCCATTAAAATTTGTAATAAAGCAAGGATGTGAGCTATCACCACACTTATTCAACACAATACTAAAAAAGAAAAGGAAATAAAAGGCATATAGATGAGAAAGGAAAAAATAAAACTGTCCCTATTTGTAGATGACAGATTGCAGATGGCAGATTGTCTATGTAAAAAAATCCTAGGTAATTCACAAAAATACTCTTAGAACTAGTAAGTGAGCTCATCAAGGTTACAGGAAATAACAGGTAAATATTCAAAAATCAACTGTGTTCCTATTTAGTAGCAATGAACACTGAAACATTGACATTAAAAATACAATACCTTTTACAATTGCTCAAAAAAAGCAATAGTTTGGTATAAATTTTACAAAGTATGTACAGGATTTGGATGCTGTGAACTATAAACTGCTGATGAAAGAAATCAAAGGTCTAAATAAATGGAGAAACATAGAGTGTTCATGGGCTGGAAGAGTCAACATATTACAGATGTCAATTCTTCCCCAAATGATATATAGGTTTGGCCCAATTCCTATCAAATTCTCAGGAAAATTTTTTGTAGCCATAGTTAATATTTTTCTAAAATTTATGTATAAACATAAAGGCATTAGATAGCTAAAATACTTCAGAAAAACAAGAATAAAGAGACAGAAATCTTTCTAGCAATTTCAAGACTTATTATAGAGGTACAGTGATAAGACTCTATGTTATTGGTAGAGGGATAGGCCTATGGATCAATGGAACAGAATAGAGAACCCAGAAATAGATCTATATAAATATTCCCAACTGATTATTGACAAAGATGCAAAAGCACTTCAGTGGAATAAGGATGGCCTTTCCAATAAATGGTACAGGAACAAATGGAAATCCATAGGTTAAAAAATAAATGGTACAGGAACAAATGGAAAGGCATAGGTTAAAAAATGATTAGAGTCAAACTAATCCTCAGACTCTACACAAAAAGTAACTCAAAATGGATCACAGACTCAAATATGAAATGTAAAACTATAAAACTTTCAGAAAAATGTAGGAAAAACTCTTCAGGATATAAGGCTAAGCAAAGACGCTATGAATCTTACATGATGCACAAAGTTAAAAACTGATATATTGGACTTCAAAAAATTTTTTAACTTTTCACTTCAAAAGACCCAGGTAAGAGGATAACAAAGCAAACTACTGACTGGGAGAAAATACTTGCAAATCATATATTATATCTGACAAAGAATTAGTTTCTCATATATACAAAGAACCCCAAAACTCAGTAGTAAGAAAACAAGCAGTTCAATTAGAAGACACATGTTTCAACAAAAAGGATATGTAGTTGGCAGAAAAGCAGATAAAAATATTTTCAACATCATTAGCCATTTGGAAAATGCAAATTAAAACCACAATTAGATATCACCACATAACTCTCAAACAATAAAATTAAAAATAATAAGAAAACCAAACATGGTAAAGGATGCATACTCATATAATGCTGACCAGAATGTAAAATGGTAGTCACTCTGAAAAAAAATTTGGTAGTTTCTTTAAAAACTAACTAAAAAACTAAATATGCAACTACTGTATGACACAACAATTATACTCCTAGGTATCTGCGTCTTAAAAATAAAAACTGATAGTCACATAAAAACTTGTACATGAATGTTCATCATAGCTTGATTTATAAAAGCCCGAGTTATATATATATATATATATATATATATATATATATATATATCCTTCAATGCGTAAACAGTTAAACAAATTGAGTACATACATATGATAGAATACTACTCAGCAATAAAAGGTGTTGATAGGTGGAAAAACTTGTTTGATTTTTTAGAGTATTATGCTCAGTAAAAATATGCCAATCCCTAAAGGTTACATAGGATATAATGCTACTTAAATAACATTCTTGAAATGATAATATACAAATAGAGAACAAATTAGTGGTTACCAGTGGATATGGATGGAGAAAAGGTTTACAGGAGGAAGTAGGTATGGCTATAAAAGGGGAAAATGAGGAATGTCTTTGGTGATAAAAAATGATCTATGCCTTTACTGTATCAGTGTCAAATTCCCATTTATGGTATTGTACTATTGCTTTGTAAGATGTTAACACTGATGGAAACTGTTTAAAGAGTACATGAGGCCACTCTATATTATTTTTTCATTGGTATAATTGACTTATAATTTTAGTTTCAGGTATCCAACGTAATGACTTGATATATGTATATATTGTGAAATGATCGATCGTTATGATAACCCTAGTTAGCATCCATCACCACACAAAGTTAATTATTTTTCTTGTGATGAGAACTTTTAAGATTTGCTCTCTCAGCAACTTTCAAATAGACAGCACAGTGTTATTAACTATAGTCACCATGCTGTACATTACATCCCCATGAGTTGTTACTTTTATAACTGAAGTTGTACCTTTTCATCACCTTTACCCACTTCACTCAACCACACCCCAACCTCTGGTAATCACCAATCTATTCCGTGTAAGTTGAGGGTTTTGTTTTCTGTTTTTTTGTTGTTGTTACACATACAACTAAGATCATGCAATATTTGTCTTTCTCTGTCCGATTTATTTCACTTAGCAAAATACCCTTAAAGCCTATACATGCTGTCACAAATGGCAAGACTTCATTCTTTTTATGGTTGGATAATACTTCATTATGTATATAAACATATTGTTTTCTTTATCCATTCATCCATCACTGGACATATAGGTTGATTCCATGTCTGTCTATATCAATATCAAATAAAGTAGACTGTAATTCCAGAAGCATTGGTAGATGATAAAATTCTTTCAATAGATGAAGAAAAAACGTTTGATAAAATTTAATATTCATTCATGATTTTTAAATACCTCTTAGCAAACACAATACAGGAAACTTTTTATTTGATAAATAGCATTTACAAAACCTGTACTGCAATTTTATACTTAATATTGATACAAGAAACAGCTCAAATAAACAACCTAAACTTACACCTACAGCAATTAGAGAAAGAAGAACAAAAGAAACCCAAAGTTAGCAGAAGGAAAGAAATCATAAAGATCAGTTCAGAAATAAATGAAAAAAAAATGAAAGAAATAAGAGCAAAGATCAATAAAACTAAAAGCTGTTTCTTTGAGAAGATAAACAAATTTGATAAACCATTAGCGAGACTCATAAAGAGAAAAAGGGAAAAGACTCAAATCAACAGAATTAGACATGAAAAAGGAGAAGTAACAATAGAAAATGCAAAAATACAAAGGATCATGAGAGATTACTACAAGCAACTATACACCAATAAAATGGACAACCTGGAAGAAATGGACAAATTCTGAGAAAAGCACAACCTTCTGAGACTGAAACAGGAAGAAATAGAAAATATAAACAAACCAATCACAAGCACTGAAATTGACACTGTGATTAAAAATCTTCCAAAAACAAAAGCCCAGAACCAGATGGCTTCACAGGCGAATTCTATCAAACATTTAGAGAAGAGCTAACATCTATCCTTCTCAAACTCTTCCAAAATAGAGCACAGGGAGGAACACTCCCAAACTCATTCTACGAGGCCACCATCACCCTGATACTGAAACCAGAAAAACATGTCACAAAAAAAGAAAACTAAAGGCCAATACCTCTGATGAACATAGATGCAAAAATTCTCAACAAAATACTAGCAAACAGCCTCCAACAGCACATTATAAGGATCATAAACCATGATCAAGTGGGGTTTATCCCAGGAATGCAAGGATACTTCAATATACGCAAATCAATGTGATAAACCATATTAACAAACTGAAGGAGTCAAACCATATGATCATCTCAATAGATGCAGAAAAAGCTTTTTAAATCATTCAACACCCATTTATGATAAAAATTCTCCAGAATGCAGGCATAGAGGGAACCTACCTCAACATAATAAAGGTCATATATGACAAACCCACAGCCAACATCATTCTCAATGGTGAAAAACTGAAACCATTTCCTCTAAGATCAGGAACAAGACAAGGTTACCCACTCTCACCACCATTATTCAACACAGTTTTGGAAGTGTTAGCCACAGCAATCAGAGAAGAAAATGAAATAAAAGGAATCCAAATCAGGAAAGAAGTAAGACTGTCACTGTTTGCAGATGACATACTATACATAGAGAATCCTAAAGATGCTACCAGAAAACTACTAGAGCTAAACAATGAATTTGGTAGAGTAGCAGGATACAAAATTAATGCACAGAAATCTCTTGCATTTCTATACACTAATGATGAAAAATCTGAAGAGAAATTAAGGAAATACTCCCATTTACCATTGCAACAAAAAGAATAAAATACTTAGGAATAAACTTACCTAAGGAGACAAAAGACCTGTATGCAGAAAACTATAAGACACTGATGAAAGAAATTAAAGATGATACAAACAGATGGAGAGACATACCATGTCTTGATTGGAAGAATCAACATTGTGAAAATGACTATACTACCCAAAGCAATCTACAGATTCAATGCAATCCCTTTCAAACTACCAATGGCATTTTTCACAGAACTAGAACAAAAAATTGCCTAATTTGTATGGAAATACAAAAGACCCCGTAGAGCCAAAACAATCTTGAGAAAGAAAAACGGAGCCAGAGGAATCAGGATCCCTGACTTCAGACTATACTACAAAGCTACAGTAATCAAGGCAATATGGTACTGGCACAAAAACAGAAATATAGATCAATGGAACAGGACAGAACACCCAGAGATAAACCCATGCACGTATGGTCACCTTATCTTTGATAAAGGAGGCAAGAGTATGCAATGGAGAAAAGACAGCCTCTTCAATAAGTGGTGCTGGGATAACTGGACAGCTACATGTAAAAGAATGAAATTAGAACACTTCCTAACACCATACACAAAAATAAACTCAAAATGGACTAGAGACCTAAATCTAAGGCCAGACACTGTAAAGCTCTTAGAGGAAAACATAGGCAGAACATTCTATGACATAAATCACAGCAAGATCCTTTTTGACCCACCTCTTAGAGAAAGGGAAATAAAAACAAAAATAAACAAATGGGACCTAATGAAACTTAAAAGTTTTTGCACAGCAAAGGAAACCATAAACAAGGCAAAAAGACAACCCTCAGAATGGGAGAAAATATTTGCAAACGAAGCAACTGACAAAAGATTAATCTCCAAAATATACAAGCAGCTCATGCAGCTCAATATCAAAAAAACAAACAACCTAATCCAAAAATGGGCAGAAGACCTAAATTGACATTTCTCCAAAGAAGGTATACAGATTGCCAACAAACACATGAAAAGATGCTCAACATCACTAATCATTAGATTTCTCTAATCATTAGAGACATGCAAATCAAAACTACAGTGAGGTATCACCTCATATCGGTCAGAATGGCCATCATCCAAAAATCTACAAACAATAAATGCTGGAGAGGGTGTGCAGAAAAGGGAATCCTCTTGCACTGCTGGTGGGAATGTAAATTGGTACAGCCACTATGGAGAACAGTATGGAGGTTCCTTAAAAAACTAAAAATAGAACTACCATATGACCCAGCAAATCCACTATTGGGCATATACCCTGAGAAAACCATAATTCAAAAAGAGTCAGGCACCACAATGTTAATTGCAGCACTATTTACAATAGCCAGGACATGGAAGCAACCTAAGTGTCCATTGACAGATGAATGGATAAAGAAGATGTGGCACATATATACAATGGAATATTACTCAGCCATAAAAAGAAACAGAGGTATTTGTAGTGAGGTGGATGGACTTAGAGTCTGTCATACAGAGTGAAGTAAATCATTAAGAGAAAAACAAATACCACATGCTAACATATATAGAATCTAAAAGAAAAAAAATGGTTCTGATGATCCTATGGGTAGGACAGGAATAAAGACACAGATGTAGTGAATGGACTTGAGGACACGAGGAGGGGAAACGGTAAGCTGAGACGAAGTAAGAGAGTAGCCTTGACATATATACACTACCAAATGTAAAATAGATAGCTATTGGGAAGCAGCTGCATCGCACAGAGAGATCAGGTGGGTGCTTTGCGACCACCTAGAGGGGTGGGATAGGGAGGGTGGGAGGGAAACACAAGAGGGAGGGGACATGGGGATATATGTATGCATATAGCCGATTCACTTTGTTATACAGCAGAAACTAACACAACATTGTAAAGCAATTATACTCCAATAAAGATGTTTAAAAAAAAATCAGAGCTGAAGAATACAATAACTGAAATAACAAATACACCAGAAGCAATCAAAAGCAGAGAATGGATCAGCGTTGTGGAAGACAGAGTAGTGGAAATCACCCAAGTTAAAAAGAAAATAGAAAAAAATTTAATGATAATAGATTAAGGAGCTCTGGGGCAACATGAACTGACATTCACAATCATATTGTTGGCGTCCAAGAAAAAGAAGAAAAAAAGAAAGAGGCAGAGAAATTATATGAAAAAATAATAGGTTAAAAAATTCCCTAACCTAAGGAATAAAACAGACATCCAGGTCCAGGAATCACAGAGAGAACCCAATAAGATGAACCCCAAAATGTCCACACCAAGAAATGTTGTAATTGAAATGTCAAAAATAAAAGATAAAGAAGAACCTTTAAAACAAGAAGAGAAAAGCAAATAATCAAGTACAAGGAAACTCCCATAAGACTATCATCTGACTTTTTAGTGAAAACTCTGAAGGCCAGAAGGCAGTGACATGATATATTCAAAGTAATGAAAGGCAAAAACCTAAAACCAAGAATACTCTACCTGGCAAGGATATCATTCAGATTTGAAGGAGAGATAAAGAGTTTTACAGACGAGCAAAAACTACAAGAGTTCAGCACCACTAAAACAGAAACAAGAAATGTTAAAAGACACTACTCCAAGCAAATAAGGGTACAACTAGAAATAAGTAAAATTATGAAAGGAAAAATCTCACTAGTAAAGAGAAACAGATAGTAAAGAATGAGGATTAACCACTTATAAAGCTAAGTAGGAAGGTTACAAGATAAAAGTATTAAAATTATCTGTATCCACAACAAGTAGTTAAGGTATACACAAAATAGAAATGATGTAAAAATATGACATCCAAAAAAAAAACATGTAGGAGTAATAACATGTAGAGCTGTAAAAATGTGTTGTAGCTTAAGAGATGATCAACTTAAATATATATAGATATAGATATTCCATCCATAAACAGTAGAATACACATTCTTTTAAAGAGCACATGGAACATTCTCCAGGACACATCACATGGTAGGCACAAAACAAGTTTCAGTAAATTTAAGACTGAAATCATAGCAAGCAACTCTTCCAGCCACAAGAGTATGAGACTAGAAATTAACCAAAAGAAAACAGCTGCAGAAAACAGAAACACGTGGAGTCTAAACAACATGCTACTAAACAAGCAATGGGTTGTTGAAGAAATTAAAGAGGAAATCACAAAATACTTTGAAACAAATGAAAATAAAAACACAACATTTCAAAATTTGGGGGTCACAGCAAAAGCAGTTCTAAGAAGGAAGTTTATAGTTATACAGGCCTATCTCAGGAAAGAAGAAAAATCTCAAATAAACAACCTAACCTTACACCAAAGGAAGGAGAAAGTTAGTAGAAGGAAGGTAATAATAAAGAACAGAAAGAAAATCAATGAAATAGAGATGAAGAAAAAAACAGGAAAGATCAATAAAACTAAGAACTTGTTCTTTAAAAAGATAAACAAAATTGATAAACCTTTAGCCAGACTCATCAAGAAAAAAAGGGCCCCAATCAATAAAATCAGACATGAAAAGGGAAATGTTACAACAGACACCACAGAAATACAAAGGATAAGAGACTACTATGAACAACTATATGCCAATAAAATAGATAACCTAGTAGAAATGGACAAACTCCTAGAAATGTACAATCTCCCAAGACTGAACCAGGAAAAAATAAAAAATATGAAAAGACCAATTAAAAGTACTGAAATTGAAACAGTAATTTTAAAACTCCCAACAAACAAAAGTCCAGGACCAGAAGTCTTCACAGGTGAATCCTACCAAACATTTAGAGAAGAGTGAACACCTATCCTTCTAGAACTGTTCCAAAAAACTGCAGAGGAAGGAACACTTCCAAACTCATTCTATGATGAGTTCATAGAACTCATCCTATGATGAGGTCATCATCACCCTGATACCAAAACCAGACAAAGATATCACAGAAAAAGAAAATTATAGGCCAATATCACTGATTAATGCAGATGCAAAAATCCTCCACAAAATATTAGCAAACCAAATCCAACAATACATTAAAAGAATCATACACCATGATCCAGTGGGATTATCCCAGGAGACAAGGGTAGTTCAATATCCATGAATCAATCAATGTGATAAACATTAACAAATTGAAGAGTAAAAGTAATACAGTCGTTTGAATCAATGGAGAAAAAGTTTTTGACAAAATTTAACATCATTTTATGATAAAAACTCTCAACAAAGTGGGTATAAAAGAACATACCTTAACATAATAAAGGCCATATATGCCAAACCCACAAATAACATCACACCCAAGAGTGAAAAGCTGGCAGCATTACCTCTAAGACTAGGAACATGTCAAGGATGCCCATGCTCACCACTTTTATTCAACACAGTATTGGTAGTCCTAGCCACAGCAATCAAACTAGAAAAAGAAATAAAAGGAATCCAAATTGGAAAAGACGAAGTAAAACTGTCACTGTTTGCAGATGACATGATAGTATATATAGAAAATCCTAAAGATGCCACAAAATAACTATTAGAACTCATCAATAAATTTAGTAAAGTTGCAGGATACAAAATTAATATAAAGAAATCAGTTGTGTTTCTATACACTAATAAAGTCTATCAGAAAGAGATGTTAAGAAAATGATCTCATTTACAATCACATCAAAAAATTAAAAGACCAAGGAATAAATCTAAGCAACATGTAAAAGACCTGTACTCAGAAAACTAATAAAACACTGATGAAAGAAACTGAAGAGAATACAAACAGACAGAAAGATATATATGTTCATGTACTGGAAGAATTATTATGTTAAAATCTCATACAATCTACAGATTCAGTGCAGTGCTTTATGAAAATACCAATGGCACTTTTCACAAAATTTGAACAAAGAATACTATAATCTGGATGGATCCTCAAAAGACCCCAAATAGCCTAAGCAATCTTGAGAAAAAGAACAAAGCTGGAGACAACTCATTCTCTGATTTCAAACTATACTACGAAGATATATTAATCAAAATAGTATGGTACTGGCAAAAAAAAACAGACACGTATATCCATAGAACAGAATAGAGAACCCAGAAATAAATACAAGTTTATATGGTTGATAATCTCTGACAAAGGAGGTATGAACATACGATGGGGAAATGACAGCCTCTTCAATAAGTGGTGGTGGGACAACTGGACAGCCACATGCAAAAGATTGAAACTGGATCACTTTCTCACACCATATTCAAAAAAACCTCAAAATGGATTAAGGAATTAAATTTAAGTCCTGAAACCTTAAAAAATCCTAGAAGAAAACATAGGAAACATGCTCTTGATATCAGTCTTGGCAGTATTTTTTATATCTGTCTTAGGCAAGGAAAGAAAAAGCGAAAAAAAAAAAAAGGGACCACATCAAACAAAAATGCTTTGCACAATGAAGGAAAATGTCAACAAAATGAAAAGGCAATCTACTGAGTGGGAGAAGATATTTGCAAATGATATATCTGATAAGGAATTAATTTCCAAAATATACAAATACCTCATACAACTCAACACTAAAAAATCAAATATCCTGATTTAAAAATGGGTAGAAGAGAGACTTCCCTGGTGGCACAGTGGTTAAGAATCCACCTGCCAATGCAGAGGACATGGTTTTGAGCCTGGTCCAGGAAGATCCTACATGCCGCGGAGCAACTAAGCCGGTGCACCACAACTACTGAGCCTGCGTGCCACAACTACTGAAGCCCGCGTGCCTAGAGCCCGTACTCCGGAACAAGAGAAGCCACTGCAATGAGAAGCTTGTGCACCACAACAAAGAATAGCCCCCGCTCACCGCAACTAGAGAAAGCTCACATGCAGCAACGAAGAACCAACACAGCCAAAAATAAAATATAAATAAATTTTTTAAAAAGAAATTAAAATTTTTAAAAAATAAAAATGGGCAGAAGACCTGAAAAGACATTTTTCCAAAGAAGACATATAGACAGCCAAGAGATACATGAAAAGATGCTCAATATCACTAATCATCAAGGATGTGCAAATCAAAACCACCATGAGATACCACTTTACACCTGTCAGAATGACTAGCATCAAAAAGTCTACAAATAACAAACTGATATACAGATTTACCTGTTTAAACATTTCAAGAGGTTGTTTGTGGGATTCAACAAATGTTTGCCAAAAGTGGTAAATTCATGGCAAAGCTGACGATCTAACTGGAAGAAAATAAAATTTTACTTCTCTTTTGTGTTATGTAAAATTTAGACTAAGATGTATCACAAATTTATTTATAAAAATTAATAATATTTATTCTTTAAAAAAAATCTGCAGACTAAAATTTAGGGCTGGGAGAGATCTTCATCAAACAGGAAATCCAAAAAACAAAAACAAACAAACAAAAAAAAACAGGAAATCCAGAAGTAAAAAAAGAAAAGATTAACAAATTTGGCCCTATAAACATAAAAGATTTTATGGAGCAAAAAAAAATTTAATATCTATAGCAAAATTATAGACATGGAAAAACGTATTTTTTATATACATAAACAAAGGATTCTATAAGCTCTTACAAATTACAACAAAGTTGTCAAATAACATGAAAAGGCAATTCGAGAAGAACAGATCCAAATGATCAACAAACATATGAAAAGATGCTCAAATCTACTAATCTTTGGAGAAAGCAAATTAAAAAAATTAACATCAATTTATATTCATCAGACTGGCAAAAAATGAAAAGAAACAGCATATTATTGGCAGAGATGTGGGGAAAAGATTAATCTTACACATGCAAAAGGAAATATTGATATTATCATGCCAACATAAAAATATGTATATACAGATTTATTGAAAGACATGCTGATCATAATTGCTGGCAAATTTTATATGAATAAAATTATAAGTATACAGTTATAATTGATTGTTAGAAAACTAACATTTAAAAATAATGCAGAAAATTCAGTAGGATAAAATATTTTAACCTACTTTACCAAGGCTTTGATCAAAACTCAATCAAAACAAAGGGCTTCCCTGGTGGTGCAGTGGTTGACAGTCCACCTGCCGATGTAGGGGACACAGGTTCATGTCCCGGTCCGGGAAGATCCCACATGCCGCGGAGCGGCTGGGCCCGTGAGCCATGGTCGCTGGGCCTGTGTGTCTGGAGCCTGTGCTCTGCAACTGGAGAGGCCACAACAGTGAGAGGCCCATGTACCGCAAAAAAAAAAAACAAAAAACAAAAACCTCATAACAAAGATATAAACTTCACAAGATAAATCCCATCTCTTTATGTAATGATTAAGATTATGGGCTCTGGAGTTACAAACTGTGGATCAAAACCTAGACACACCAATCAAGAGTCCTTTGTTGGTTTAAGTTCCTGAAATATCAATCTCCTCAATAGTAAATGTTGATAAGCACAGAAATAAATTTTAGCAATCTTCTTTCATCGTCTGACAACCAGAAAGAGAGCATGAGGTCTGAATGAGTGCGTGATAATCAAAGTATGAATAGTCAGAAATGAACAATTCCCTAATTTAAGCTACATCAAAATCACAAATCTTTGATTTCTAAGAAGACTGAAACATTATACTTACATGAATAGATATGCAATATCATGAGGTCTTAGGGTAAGATAAGACTTTTTCCATTCTAAAAATGTATGCAATAATTCATCTGCCTCACCAGCAGTAGAGATCTTATTATTATCTGACCACAATTCCAAAGATGACAGCACAATAGTAATTTTAAATGGGGCAAACATCTAAAAACAGAAGAGATAAGTACATGAAAAAATTAATTTTTATGTTATTTTATAATAACCAAGAAATTAATTCAATGTTTTGACAAATCCACCCTCAATTTATATGGATAACTTTATTCAGAAATGCCACGTCAGCCGCGGAGCAACTCAGTCCATGCGCCACAACTACTTAAGCCTGTGCGCCTGGAGCCCGTGCTCCGCAACAAGAGAAGCCGCTGCAATGAGAAGCCTGTGCACCGCAATGAAGAGTAGCCCCACTCACCACAACTAGAGAAAGCCTGCGCACAGCAGCAAAGACCCAATGCAGCCAAAAATAAATAAATAAAATAAATAAATTTTTTTAAAAAAGAAATGCCATGTCAAGTTAATGCAAATTATAATTTCAAAACTAGTATGGGGCTTCCCTGGTGGCGCAGTGGTTGGGAGTCCGCCTGCTGATGCAGGGGACGCGGGTTCGTGCCCCGGTCCGGGAAGATCCCACATGCCGCGGAGCGGCTGGGCCCGTGAGCCACGGCCGCTGAGCCTGCGCGTCTGGAGCCTGTGCTCCGCAACATGAGAGGCCACAGCGGTGAGAGGCCCACGTACCACAAAAAAAAAAAAAAAAAAAAAAACTAGTATGAATTTTCCTAACTAGTATGAAAAGGAAAATACTTACCGAATTTACAAGGCCAATAATTTCGATGACCTTATTTGTCACTATCATGCTATCAGAGCCCAAGTAATCATACTGAAAAACAGAATTAATTTAAAATTTAAATATCATTTGTTATGTAATATGTTTGAGATTTACTCTCCATCTACTCTCTCAGGTTGAGGCTGCTTTGGGGTTAGAACACTTCAAAATAAGACAGTAACAACTAAAACAGGAATATAAATTGTATCACTCACACATGCTAGTATGTAACATTGTATAGCCACTCTGAAAGATAGCTTGGCAACTTCTTTCAAAACAAATAATGGACCTAGAAATTGCACTCCTGGGCATTTATCCTAAAGAAGTAAAAACTGATGCTCAGAAAAACCCATACATGAGTGGAAACAACTCCTATGTCCTTCAATGGTTAAAAGGTTAAACAAACTGTGGTACATTCATAACATGGAATACGATTCAGTAATAAAAAGTAACTGAACTGTTGATATATGAAACAGCCTGGGTAAAGCTCATGAAAATTATGCTAAGTATAAACAAATCTCAAAAGGATACATACTATATGATAACACTTATGCAATATTCCTGAAATCACAGATGGAGAATAGATGAGTGATTACCAGAGGTCAAGAAGTAAGGAAGTGGGGAAAGATGTGTGTGACTCCAAAGGGATAACACAGAGAGTCTTGTGATGGTACTGTTCAGTGTACTGGTCGTGGTGGTGGTAGTTATGAATGGCTACATATGTGATACTACCACATAAAACCATACACACATACACACACACAAATGAGTGTATAAATAACGGCTGAAATCTGAATAAGCTCTGAAGAATGTTTCAATGTTAAATTCCTTATCTATAAAAAAAACTCTCTAAAGTACATTATCCCTTGGATATTACACAGGACCCTCAAGTTAAACATCCAAAACTACGCTCATAATCCTGCCTCAAAAATATGCTCCCACTTAGATTTCCACTTCTTTAGGGAATGCTATTATCATTTATGACCTCCCACATTTATTATACTATATGTTCTGTTACAGCAAAACTTTTTCTGTTTTGTTCACTGCTCTATCCTCAATAAATAGAACAGTAACTGGCATCTAGGTGATGCTTAATATATTTATTAAATGAATGAATAAATCAAATCAATTTACAAGTTCTTCTGATTCACCCTCATTAGTACCATTTAAAATTGTCCCTTCCTGTCTATTCCTAACACTTTTAATTTGTAAAACTTCACCTTGATTACTGGAATAGTCTCTTAAATGCTTTATCTTACTCCAATTTTTACACCCGCATTCCTGTCCCTACGCTATTGCAGAAATGATTCTAAATGTAAATATGAACACATGATTACCCTGCTTAAAATCTTTCATTGACTCTATTACCTTTAGGATAAAATCCAAATATCAAGTCAATTCTTCAATTCATCTCTTTCCCTTTCCCTTCTTCAACCCTGTATATTAATCATACTAAACTTCTTGCAATTACCTGAAAAGAACAATCTCTCATATTTATGCACCCTTGCAAAGAAAGGTTTTGCACTGAGTCTTCCCTGGCCCCATCCTCCCCCTACTGCCCAAACCAACCAAACCAGAAGCCAGCTTCCAACCATCTCCTTTACCAGGTTCTCACACTCCAATTCCCCTGCCCTAATCATCCAAGGGCAAGGTACCAAAAAATGTGAAACAACCTCTATTCTCCAGAACCCACTGCAATTTTTCAAGTTAGCCAATGCTAAACCTGTTTACCTTGTTTTGCTGTTCCTTCCCACAGAAATCACAATAAAGGCTCCTGCCATGTTTTCCTATTGTTCCCTCTGTCTCCTGACCTACTCTGGTGCTTCTCCATGTGGCATGATGTGGTATGCCCTTTCCTCCTGGGAACTGTGAATAACAAACTAACTTTCCAATAGTAATCATCTCCTGATCTGTTGGCATCAGCATACCTGAATAATAATAAAACCTACAGGTTAAAACACCTACTTACATGCTCTTACAATACCTCAGGTTACAGCTGTGTGTCTCCATGTCTTTCTCTATTAATGCACTGTGTTTTCATAGTACCATAAACTTCCCTCAATCTGGCACTGAATTCACTAGGCTACAACTGTGGATTAAAATTTGTGAAGTGACTGAAGACATCACTATTCTTCTTTATATGCCCAATATCTAGTAACACAGATATCATACTGGCTCAATGTTTGTTTTATTAAAGAATACTTAAACATAAATATTTGTAAGAACATAAAAAAGATGTTTAATGAGCATTATATGGCTGACAAACCTGGCAATTTGGACAAGAAGCTTTAAAAACAACTCTCAAAATTTGTAACATAATCCTGAAACAAAATAATTTTCATAAACCAAAATATTCCCTGGAAATTTAGTCACCTTTACTAGAAATATCTTAACTTTCTCTTAAATGTTCCCTTTGCCCTTTTCCCTAATACTCTAATAAGTCAAGTATTTTAATATCCTTCTCCAAATCTCTCCTGTCTCTGACCCTCAACTCTGGCTTCCTGACAAGCTCTACAATCCTATGAAGAGAAAGGGAAATTCACATTCTCTGTAGTATTCCATAGATGTGACAATCAAATACTTATCTTCAAAACAAAACCTGGAAAGTATATTTTATCCCTGTTTTCTGAAATTTTTGAAATATTGGAGAAATAAAACCACATCCGATTGAGTACAGAGTTATCACCTCAAGGGTCTGAAGTTCACATATCCTCAAATTGTTTACGGGAATAAGGAATCTAGAGGTGCCTTTAGACTAGACTCAATCAGACTTGAGTCAACAGACTCAAACAGTTGCACCATTAAAAACCACTAAAAAAATCTTGACATTTTAACGTAAGCAGTTATCATAAATAGTTATACTATCATCATTGCTGTGCCAATAAATATCTTATAGGGCAAAAGATTCTCTAGACTACATGCTGCTCTTCAAGTACCCTAAAACAAGAATTAAAGCTTAGAGAATTTCACTTAAAAAAATCACCATTAAAAATTTTTGTGGATTGAGAGAGGCCCTAAAGTTGTGAAGTAGCAGCAAAAAAAAAAAAGAAATCATTTTGTTATGCAGGTTTGTTATGTAAAGATTTCAAATAAAACACCTCTGATAGAACTAATGTAATTTTGAATATCTGATTCTTCAAATAGAAGATGTCTTCACTGTTCTCTGGGAGCGACATGGAAGTAAGAAGACTGGACTCTTTAAGTTCCTTTCTAGTTAGGGATAATCATACATTCATATCAAATATTCAAAAGCAAAGAAAAAGCAAAATACATACCAAAACTTTGTCCACCACAATATGCATTTCTAGATAAAGAGGAATTAAATCTGAAACAGCTGATTCTGGCTAGAGAAAAAGAATAGCAGTATTTTAAAACTTAAAAACTTTCACAAATTGTTTATTCTGAACTTTTAAAATTTTTCCACCTTTACTGAGTCATAGTTGAAATACATACATATATATATACTTTAGCTATAAAACTTGATGTTTTGATATACATATACAATGTGAAATAACTGCCACAATCAAGCTAATTAACATATCCACTCTCACATAGTTACCATTTTCTTTTTTCTTGTGTGTGTGTGTGTGTGTGTGTGTGTGTGTTTGTGTGTGGTGAGAACACATAAAATCAACCCTCTTAGAAAATTTAAAGTTTACAATACAATATTGCTAACTACAGTTACATTGCTGTTTATTAAATCTCTGGAACTTATTCATCTTGCATAGCTCAAACTTTATATGCTTTGACCAACATTTCCCCATTTCTCTTTGTCTGCAGCCCCTGGCAAACACCATTGTACTTTCTGTCTATGAGTTTGACTACTGTAGATTCCAGTAGTGAGATGTTGCAGTATTTGTCTTTCTGTGTCTGGCTTATTTTACTAACAACATCCTAAAGGTTCATCCATACTGCCACAAATGGCAGGATTTTCTTCTTTTTAAGGCTGAATAATATTCCATTATATATACATATAACAATTTACTTATCCATTCATCCACCAATAGATACTTAGATTGTTTCCATATTTTTCCTATTGCAAATAATGCTTCAATGAACACAGAGGTGCAAATATGTTTCAAGTTAGTGTATTTGTTTTCTACTAGCAAGATTTATGATTTCAGGTCTTACATTCAAGTCTTTAATCCATTTTGAGTTAAATTTTGTGTATGGTGTAAAATAGTGATCCATTTATTCTGCATGTCACTGTCCAGTTTTCCTAATACCATTTATTGAAAAGTCTGTCCTTTCCCCATTGTATATTCTTGGTTCCTTTGTCATAAATTAATTGACCATACATGTTTAGGTTTATTTCTGTGTTCTCTATTCTGTTCCACTGATCTGTCTCTTTTCATGCCAATATAATACTACTTTAATTAATAAAGTTTTCTCACATAGTTTGAAATCAGAGAGTCTGAAGCCTCCAGCTTTGTTTTCTTTCTCAAGATTGTTCTGGCTATTTGGTGTTTGTGTTTCCATACAAATTTAAGGATTATCTTCCTATTTCTTTGAAAAACAGCGTGGCAATTTTGATGGGGATTGCAATGAATATGTAGACTGCTTAGGGTAGTACAGAAATTTTAACAATCCTGATTCTCCCAATCCATGAGCATGGAATATCTTTCCATTTATTTGGGTCTTCTTCAATTTCTTTCATCAATATCTTGTAACTTTCAATATATAGTTCTTTTACCTCCTTGGTTAAATTTATTCCTTGGTATTATATTCTTTTTGATGCATCATAAATCGCATTGTTTATTTCTATTTCTGACAGTTTCTTATTGGTGTATATAAACACAACAGATTTCCATACATTAGTTTTGTATTCTGAAAATTTACTGAATTTGTTTATTAGTTCTAACAGTTTTTTATGGAGTAGTTAGGGTGTTCTATATATAATATCATGTCATCTGCAAATAGTGACAGTTTTACTTCTTCCTTTCCAATCTGAATGCATGTCATTTCATTTTCTTACCCAATTACTGTGGTGAGAACTTCCAATTCTATGTTGAATAAAAGTGGCGAAAGTAGGCATCCTTGACATGTTCCTGATTTTGGAGGAAATCCTTTCAGCTTTTCACCGTTGAGTATAATGTTAGCTGTAGGCATGTCATATATGGTCTTTATTATGTTGAACTATGTTCCCTCTATATCCACTTTGTTGAGAGTTTTTATTATACATGGATGCTGAATTTTTTCAAATGCTTTTTCTGCACTTATTTAGATGATCATGATTTTTATCCTTCATTTTGTTAATGTGGTATATCACATTAATTGATTTGCTGATGTTGAACCATAAAATAAATCATACACCATGTGGACATGGTGGACATTACTTGACTGCCTGACTCTGGAAGCCAAAGGAGCTTGCATTCCTAATCCCATGGGATTGTAATAATCATAAAGGAGCTCAAACCCCTGTTAGGCACTCCAATTTCTGTGGCAGCTACCCAGGAATACCTCTACATCACTTGGCTCTGGCACCAGTGGGGCTTATACTTGTGGGTCCCATAGGACAGTAGCTAACAGAGAAAGAGTTCTTAAACAGCTACCAGGCCCCAGCCAGCAAGAGGCAAAAGACCTCAGTCTTTCTGTTACAGAGGCCTATTAGCTAATCATCATGGCTGAAGCCTGAGAGGCAGACTTCTAATTAAACACACCTCTATGAGCTAAGTGTCATGCTTTCCAGACACCTCAGAGGGTGAGTGCTGTCTTCAAGAACTCCCTCTGCTACCCTCCAGAGATCCAGTTTTTCCTGCAAGGGAATTTTACATGCAATTGATGCCCTCGTTTTTAAAACTAGTGCCCCAGTTTTTGCAGCTATCACCTACGGAATGCTCCTTCATTGCCTGGCTCTGGTGGCTAGGGGGCTTGCATTTCTGAGACCCACAGGACTGTAGCAATTGAAGAGATGGTTCTTGGCAAGCTGCCAGTTGCACAGCACTGTGGAGAAAACAGACTGAGGTACTCTGCAGTCTTTCTGTGAGGGAGGTCACTTTGCTTGTTCTGGAGCTTCAACCTCAGTGGAAGGCTTCAGGTTTAGCACACATCCAGTGAACTACAGAGCTTCCCTCAGGAATGTAGTCTATGGACCCCATCTTGGTACACTCCCTCTGCCTTGCTTCAGCTCTCCAAGAGCTTGCAGAAAAGAGCTTATACACTCATCTGGAGCCTCAGTTTTTGTGACTGCTATGGAGGGGACACTGCTGGATACCCTGGAGAGCAGGGCATACACCTGCAACCCCACAGGACTATATATATTTGCCTACTTTTAAAAGCTGCTGCCTGAGGATCTGGTTTCCAAACAGCCAGAATCTAAGTGCTAAGAACCTCCCCTTCAGGACACTGGCAGGTCTTGCCACATTCTCAACTACTGGGAGCTATTAAAAATATAATATGCTACTTGGATAAGCACAAAGCTTTGTCATCTTTGAGAGATGACAAAGAGCTGGGGGAGGGTTTCACCTCCTACACAAGGACACTCCAAGACTAGGAGAGGTGGCTGTTCCATCTACCATATAAAAACCAACACAGAAAGTCAACCAAAATGAAGAAACAGAGGAATATGTTCCAACTGGAAGAAAAAGATAAAACCTCATAAAAAAACTTAATGAAATGGAGACATGTAATTTACCTGATAAAGAGTTTAAAGTAATGGTCATAAAGATGCTCACGGAACTGGGGAGAAGAGTGAATGAACACAGTGAGGAAAATGTCAACACAGAGCGAGAAAATATAAGAAAGTACCAAAGAGAAGTCAGAGAACTGAACAATATAATAACAACTGAAAAATACACTAGGGAGGTTCAATGTTAGAGTAGATGAAGCAGAAGAAAAAAAAAATCAGTCAACTCAAAGACAATGTGGTGGAACCCACCCAATCAGAGAAACAAAAAGAAAAAAAGAATTTAAAATAGGAAAGATACCATAAAGGGTTATGGAACAACAACAAACTAACAAATATTTGCATTTACAGAAGTCCCAGAAGGAGAAGAGAATGGGGCAGAAATTTTGTTTGAAAACACAATGGCTGAAAACTTCCCTAACATGTGTAAGGAAACAGACATTCAGCCCCAGGAAGCCCAGAATCTTTCAAATAAGAAAGCAAAGAGACCCACATCAAAACACATTATAATTTAAATGTCAAAAGTTAATTAGGACACCTTCAAGATGGTGGAAGAGTAAGACGTGGAGATCACCTTCCTCCCCACAAATACATCAGAAATACACCTACATGTGGAACAACTCCTACAGAACACCTACTGAACGCTGGTAGAAGACCTCAGACTTCTCAAAAGGCAAGAAACTCCCCACGTACATGGGTAGGGCAAAGGAGAAAAGGAAAAACAGAGATAAAAGAATAGGGATGGGATCTGCACCACCGGGAGGGAGCTGTGAAGGAGGAAAAGTTTCCACACGCTAGGAAGCCCCTTCACTGGCGGAGACGACGGGTGGCAGGGGGGAAGCTTCGGAGCCACGGAGGAGAGCAGAGCACCGGGGTGCAGAGAGCAAAGTGGAGAGATTCCCGCAGAGGATCAGTGCCGACCAGCACTCACCAAGCCGAGAGGCTTGTCTCCTCACCTGCTGGGGTGGGTGGGGGCAGGGAGCTGAGGCTCTGGCTTCAGAGTCCAGTTCCCAGGGAGAGGACTGGGGTTGGCTGCGTGAACACAGCCTGAAGGGGGCTATTGTGCCACAGCTAGCTGGGAAGGAGTCCAAGAAAAAGTCTGGACCTGCCTAAGAGGCAAGAGACAATTGTTTCAGGGTGCACGAGGAGAGGGGATTCAGAGCAACACTGAACCAAGTTCCAGAGATGGGCATGAGCCGCGGCTAACAGTGCGGACACCAGAGACAGGCATGAAAGGTTAAGTCTGCTACTGCAGCCACCAAGAATCCTGTGTGCAAGCACAGGTCACTATCCACACCTCCCCTCCTGGGAGCCTGTGCAGCACGCCACTGCCAGGGTCCTGTGATCCAGGGACAACTTCCCTGGGAGAACACACAGCGCACCTCAGGCTGGTGCAACGTCATGTTGGCCTCTGCTGACGCAGGCTCGCCCTGCATTCTGTACCCCTCTCTCCCCACCCCCCAGCCTGAGCGAGCCAGAGCCCCCTAATCAGCTGCTACTTTAACCCCATCCTTTCTAAGCAAAGAACAGACACCCTCAGGTAACCTACACACAGAGGCAGGGCCAAATCCAAAGCTGAACCCCAGAGGCTGTGTGAACAAAGACGAGAAAGGGAAATCTCTCCCAGTAGCCTAAGGAGCAGCGGATTAAATCTCCACAATCAACTTAATGTAAGCTGCATCTGTGGAATACCTGAATAGAAAACAAATCATCCCAAAATTGAGGCAGTGGACTTTGGGAGCAACGATATATATATTTTTCCTTTTTCCCTTTTTATGAGTGTGTATGTGTATGCTTCTTTGTGTGATTTTGTCTGTATAGCTGTGCTTTTACCATTTGTCCTAGGGTTCTGTCTGTCCGCTTTTTTTCTTTTGTTTTGTTTTTTTTAGTATAGTTTTTAGTGCTTGTTATCATTGGTGGATTTGTTTTTTGGTTGGCTTGCTCTCTTCTTTCTTTCCTTCATTTTTTTATTACTTTTTAATTTTTTTATTTTTAATAATTATTTTCTATTTTTTATTTTAAAAGCTTTATTTTATTCTTTTTTTCTCACTTTTCTTCTGAGCCATGTGACTGACAGGGTCTTGGTGCTCTGGCCAGGTGTCAGGCCTGTGCCTCTGAGGTGGGAGAGCCAAGTTCAGGACACTGGTCCACCAGAGACCTCCCGGCTCCACATAATAACAAATGGCGAAAGCTACCCCACAGATCTCCATCTCAACACTAAGACCCAGCTCCACTCAATGACCAGCAAGCTACAGTGCTGGACCCCCTATGCCAAACAACTAGCAAGACAGGAACACAACCCTATCCATTAGCAGAGAGGCTGCCTAAAATCATAATAAGGTGACAGACACCCCAAAACACACCACCAGACGTGGACCTGCCCACCAGAAAGACAAGATCCAGCCTCATCCATCAGAATACAGGCACTAGTCCGCTCCACCAGGAAGCCTATACAACCCACTGAACCAACCTTAACCACTGGGGGCAGACACCAAAAACAACAGGAACTACGAACCTGCAGACTGAGAAAAGGAGACCCCAAACACAGTAAGTTAAGCAAAATGAGAAGGCAGAGAAACACACAGCAGATAAAGGGGCAAGGTAAAAATCCACAACACCAAACAAATGAAGAGGAAATAGGCAGTCTACCTGAAAACGAATTCAGAGTAATGATAGGA
>NC_041233.1:89762079-89763203 GCF_002837175.3 Physeter macrocephalus
TTAAATACAAAGAAAAAATATTAAAAGCAGCAAGGGAAAAACAACAAATAACATACAAGGAAATCCCCATAAGGTTAACAGCTGATCTTTCAGCAGAAACGCTGCAAGGCACAAGGGAGTGGCAGGACATATTTAAAGTGATGAAAGGGAAAAACCTACAACCAAGATCCCTCTACCCAGCAAAGATCTCATTCAGATTTGACGGACAAATTAAAACCTTTACAGACAAGTAAAAGTTAAGAGAATTCAGTACCACCAAACCAGCTTTACAACAAATGCTAAGGGAACTTCTCTAGGAAACACAAGAGAAGGAAAAGACTTGCAATAACAAACACAAAACAATTAAGAAAATGGTAATAGAAACATACATATCGATAACTACCTTAAATGTAAATGGATTAAATGCTCCAACCAAAAGACATAGATTGGCTGAACAGATACAAAAACAAGACCCGTACAATGATTTCTACAAAAGACCCACTTCAGACCTAGGGACACATACAGACAGAAAGTGAGGGGATGGAAAAAGATATTCCATGCAAATGGAAATCAAAATGATACATTAAACAAGATGGACTTAATTGATATTTATAGGACATTCTACCCCAAAACAACAGAATACACTTTCTTCTCAAGTGCTCATGGAACATTTTCCAGGATAGATCATATCCTGGGTCACAAATCAAGCTTTGGGAAATTTTAAGAAAACTGAAATCATATCAACTATCTTTTCCAACCACAACGCTATAAGACAAGATACCAATTACAGGGAAAAATCTGTAAAAAATACAAACAGATGGAGGCTAAACAATACACTACTAAATAACCAAGAGATCACTGAGGAAATAAAAAAATACCTAGAACCAAATGACAATGAAGACATGACGACCCAAAACCTATGGAATGCAGCAAAAGCAGTTCTAAGATGGAAGTTTATAGCAATACAATCCTACCTCAAGAAACAAGAAACATCTCAAATAAACAACTTAAACTCACATCTAAAGCAATTAGAGAAAGAACAAAAATACCCCAAAGTTAGCAGAAAGAAAGAAATCATAAAGATCAGATCAGAAATAAATGAAAAAAAAATGAAGGAAACAATAGCAAAGATCAATAAAACTAAA
>NC_041233.1:89763827-89765095 GCF_002837175.3 Physeter macrocephalus
AACCAGGAAGAAATAGAAAATATAAACAGACCAATCACAAGCACTGAAACTGAGACTGTGATTAAAAATCTTCCAACAAACAAAAGCCCAGGACTAGACAGCTTCACAAGCGAATTCTATCAAACATTTAGAGAAGAGCTAACATCTATCCTTCTCAAACTCTTCCAAAATATAGCAGAGGGAGGAACACTCCCCAACTCATTCTACGAGGCCACCATAACCCTGATACCAAAACAAGATAAAGATGTCACAAAGAAAGAACACTACAGGCCAATATCACTGATGAACATAGATGCAAAAATCCTCAGGAACACCCATCTATGATAAAAACCCTCCAGAAGGTAGGCATACAGGGAACTTACCTCAACATAATAAAGGCCATATATGAAAAACCCACAGCCAACATCGTTCTCAGTGGTGAAAAACTGAAACCATTTCCTCTAAGATCAGGAACAAGACAAGGTTGCCCACTCTCACCACTATTATTCAACATAGTTCTGGAAGTTTTAGCCACAGCAATCAGAGAAGAAAATGAAATAAAAGGAATTCAAGTTGGAAAAGAAGAAGTAAATCTGTCGCTGTTTCCAGATGACATGATACTATACATAGAGAATCCTAAAAATGCTACCAGAAAACTACTAGAGCTGATCAATGAATTTGGTAATGTAGCAGGATACAAAATTAATGCACAGAATTCTCTTGCATTCCTATACACTGGTGATGAAAAATCTGAAAGAGAAATTAAGGAAACATTACCATTTAGCATTGCAACAAAAAGAATAAAATACCTAGGAATAAACCTACCTAAGGAGACAAAAGACCTGTATGCAGAAAACTATAAGACTGTTGAAAGAAATTAAAGATGATACCAACAGATGGAGAGATATACCATGTTCTTTGATTGGAAGAATCAACACTGTGAAAATGACTATACTATCCAAAGTAATCTACAGATTCAATGCAATCCCTATCAAACTACCAATGGCATATTTCACAGAACTAGAACTAAAAATTTCACAATTTGTATGGAAACACAAAAGACCCCAAATAGCCAAAGCAGTCTTGAGAAAGAAAAACAGAGCTGGAGGAATCATGCTCCCTGACTTCAGACTATACTACAAAGCTATAGTAATCAAGACAGTATGGTATTGGCACAAAATCAGAAATCCAGATCAACGAAACAGGATAGAAAGCCCAGAGATAAACCCACGCACATATGGTCACCTTATTTTTGATAAAGGAGGCAAGAATATATAATGGAGAAAAGA
>NC_041233.1:89765164-89785546 GCF_002837175.3 Physeter macrocephalus
GAGATAAACCCACGCACCTATGGTCAACTAATCTATGACAAAGGAGGCAAGAATATACAATGGAGAAAAGACAGTCCCTTCAATAAGTGGTGCTGGGAAAAATGGACAGCTCCAGGTAAAAGAATGACATTAGAACACTCCATAACACCATACAGAAAAATAAACTCAAAATGGATTAAAGACCTAAATGCAAGGCCAGACACTATAAAACTCTTAGAGGAAAACATAGGCAGAACACTCTATGATATAAAACACAGAAAGATCCCTTTTGACCCACCTCCTAGAGGAATGGAAATAAAAAGAAAAATAAACAAATGGGACCTAATGAAACTTAAAAGCTTTTGCACAGCAATGGAAACCATAAACAAGACGAAAAGACAACCCTCAGAATGGCAGAAAATATTTGCAAACTAAGCAACTGTCAAAGGATTAATCTCCAAAATTACCAGCTGCTCATGCAGCTCAATATCCAAAAAACAAACAATGCAATCCAAAAATGGGCAGAAGACCTAAACAGACATTTCTCCAAACAAGATATACAGATTGTCAACAAATACATGAAAGGATGCTCAACATCACTAATCATTAGAGAAACGCAAATCAAAACTACAATGAGGTATATCACCTAACACCCGTCAGATTGGCCATCATCAAAAAATCTACAAACAATAAATGCTGGAGAGGGTGTGCAGAAAAGGGAACCCTCTTGCACTGTTGGTGGGAGTGTAAATTGATACAGCCACTATGGAGAACAGTATGGAGGTTCCTTAAAAAACTAAAAATAGAACTACCATACAACCCAGCAATCCCACTACTGGGCATATACCCTGAGAAAACCATAATTCCAAAAGACTCATGTACCACAATGTTCATTGCAGCTCTATTTACAATAGCCAGGACATGGAGTCAACCTAAGTGTCCATCAACAGATGACTGGATAAAGAAAATGTGGCACATATATACAATGGAATATTACTCAGCCATAAAAAGAAACGAATTTGAGTTATTTGTAGTGAGGTGGATGGACTAAGAGTCTGTCATACAGAGTGAAGTAAGTCAGAAAGAGAAAAACAAATACTGTATGCTAACACATATATATGGAATCTAAAGAAAAATAAAGGTTCTGAAGAACCTAAGGGCAGAACAGGAATAAAGATGCAGACGTAGATAATGGACTTGAGGACATGCGGAGGGGAAAGGGTAAGCTGGGACAAAGTGAGAGAGTGGCATGGACATATATGCACTGCCAAATGTAAAACAGAAAGCTAGTAGGAAGCAGCCACATAGCACAGGGAGATCAGCTCGGTGCTTTGTGACCAACTAGAGGAGTGGGATATGGAGTGTGGGAGGGAGACGCAAGAGGGAGAAGATATATATGGGGATATATGTATAGCTGATTCACTTTGTTATACAGCAGAAATTAACACACCATTGTAAAGCAATTATACTCCAATAAAGATGTTAAAAAAATAAATAAGTAAATAAAAGCAATAATTGCCTTGAAAGAGTAATAAAGCAAACATAACTCACTTTTTCACTTATAAAAATATTATAGTCCATTGGGTTTTGTTCTGTGTCTTGGTTATTCTCAGTAAGAACTGCAAATTCATTGTTTTCATTTCCTAATTTATAAAGAAGATGCTGAAATTCAACTGCAGATTCCAGAGGCTCAATTCCATAAGAAAGATTTTCAAACTGCAATATTCCTCTGTAAAATTAAGGATAAAAATTTAAGTGCTTTTAATTAATTCTATATTATAAAACTCTGACACAATTCCTGTAAAAAGGGAGGAGGAGGAAGGAAAGAGGGGGAGAAGGAGGAGGAGAAGGAGGAGAAGGAGGGGGAGAAGGAGAGTAAGAAGAAAGATACAGAATGTTTTGTTTTGTTTTGTTTTGTTTTTGCGGTATGCGGGCCTCCCTCTGCTGTGGCCTCTCCCGTTGCGGAGCACAGGCTCCGGACGCGCAGGCCCAGCGGCCATGGCTCACGGGCCCAGCCGCTCCGCGGCATGTGGGATCCTCCCAGACCGGGGCGCGAACCCAGTTCCCCTGCATCGGCAGGCGGACGCGCAACCACTGCGCCACCAGGGAAGGCCCAGAATGTTTTTGAGCTCAGTATTTTGACCCAAACTCTTTATGTTTTGGAGATGACTCTGAAGAGATAAAAAAAAGGTCTTCCCCAATCCAAAAATCTAACTTTCCATTTAATTTACTTTATAGTTATAAACGCAGCACAAATTATGTAATCATTTGCTAGCAAGTACACAGCATTTCTGTGATCAATTCATTCTCCTGCCCCCCAAGTCAGTAATTTAATGAAAGCAATAGCAAATAGAAATCTGTATAAATTTCTTTCTGTTTTGCACTGCAATGATTACATTGCTTGCATTAAAAAAGGATAATCAGTAATTTTATTCATAAAAATAAAATTCAGCAGTAATTAGAAGAAGGCATTTATGAATTTTGTTTATGTACCTAGTCTGAATAAGAAATCAAAAGCTAAATTTTAAAGAGTAAACAACTTTTATAAGTATTCTTCCTTGAATACAGGTAACAGTTCAAGTGACTACTGTCTAAAAACCAAATTTCAGAATTCCACGTAAAAAGCACTGAGTAAAATTCGTTTGTGGAAACAAGCCTCCTACACTACAAAATGAAGGTGAAGAATATCCTGACAGAATGGAAAACTCTCCAAGCATTAAAGAGGAAACCCTACAATTCTTAGAGAGATTAAGACAGTGATATTACTAGAAAAATGAGTACTATAATAATACTTATTTGTTTATATAGAAGTGCTTCCTCTCTCTGAAGATGATAAATAACATGTTTATTTATTTTTACATCTCCAAACACTAGGCCAGTAGCTGGTACATGATAGGTATCAAAAATACTCTATTTGCTGAAAAAACAAGCTACCCGAAACTTAGCTCTTCCAACTTGCTATAGTCAAACACAGTCAACTGTCATTTCTTTACTAAAGAAGAAACAAGATACAGAGTAAGGACACCAGGAAATCTCACCCTTCGAGGAAGTTAGACATGCCTCTGGTCAGTGGGGAAAGTAAAGAGAAATCAGAGAAGAAACATAGTCAGAGGAAGAGATTATTATTATTATTATTATTATTCACTGAATAATCTCCACATGGGAATCCTCTACCAGCTCCACACCTAGTATAAACTAACAAATTCTCTGCAGACAAATATCATAACCATGGTGTTTGAATATCAACGACAAAAAAATACATAACCTCAGTCCAGAGCACGTGCTAAGTGTGACAACAGAATTCAGATATCCTTCAATATATCCTTGGTAGTAGCATTGAGTCTATGGGGGAAAATATAAAGTGGTTACCTAGGAGTTGACAAAACTTTCTAATGATTTCTTAACTTTTTATACTTAATAGAACTTTCTGAATATTTTTCACAGGCTATATACAGTTTATATCAGTATGAATAAAGTGACATTCAGAAAGTCTCCCCATATTTGCCACTTTCACTATATTAACTACTCTTTTCATATCAATACTTGGGATTATTATTTTACATCCTGCTTCCAAAGTTTTATCCCATATTTTAGGAAAATTATTTTCCAATATATAAATTTAGGTCATCAATTAAAAGACAAAGATTGTGAGTATGGATTTCCTTTAAATTCTGATATTCTGCTAAAAAGAAACATCTAAAATTTAAGGGCACAAAAAGATTGAAGAGCTAGAAAAAGATAGACCACACCAACACAAACCAAAAGGATGATTCTGAAGCGATACTAATACAGGAAACGCAGACTTTAAGGCAAGAAGCATTACTAGAGATAAAGAGGGACATTTCATAATGATACATGAGTTTCAATTCACCAGGAAGATATAAATATTCCAAGTTTGTATTTATTTAATTACATAGCTTCAAATTATAAAAAGCCAAAACTGAAAGAATAATAAAAATAAATGCATAATCATACTAAAAGATTTTTAAGCACATACATTTCTGTCAGTAACTGATAAATCTGGCATTCAGAATCTATAGAAGATTTGAACAGAATGTTAACCTAATATAGGTAAAACCCTACTTAAAAACTATATATACTTCTTTTTGCACAGAGTTCTTTTCTTTAACCATTTTTTTTATTGAAGTGTAGTTAATTTACAATGTTGTGTTAGCTTCAGGTGTACATCAAAGTGATTCAGTTATACATACATACATACATACACCTATATATGTATCCTTTTTCAGATTCTTTTCCATTATAGGTTATCACAAGACACTGAATATACTGTGCTGTACAGTAGGTCCCTGTCGTTTATCTATTTTATACATAGTCATGTGTATATGTTAATCCCTAACTCCTAATTTATCTCCCCCTCCACCCGCCGCTATCCTTTCTGGTAACCATAAGTTTGTTTTCTGTCTGTGAGTCTATTTCCATTTTATAAATAAGTTCATTTATATAATTATTTTAGAGTCCACATATAAGTGATATCAGTCTTTCTCTGTCTTACTTCACTTAACATGATAATCTCTAGGTCCATCTATGTTGCTGCAAATGGCATTATTTCATTCTTTTTTTTATAGCTAAGTAATATTCCATTGAATACACTTTCTTTTTAAAGAATATGTAACATTTACCAAAATGAAATCATATTCTGGGCCATGAAACACAAAAACAAATTGTAAAGGACTGAAATCACACCAAGTTCAGTCTCTGACCACAGTACAATTAACACAGAGACATAGCAAACATCATCACAGACAAAAAAGGAAAATTATATAATTTCCAAGATAGTGCTATAAATTTTGGTATAAATCAATGTATGTTTTCTTATTAACACATGCCTTTATGTTAGAACTATGTGCATAACGAAGGAGCAATGAAAGGAAAGTAATGGTCCTTTCCAATAGAAGTGAAGTAACATATTTCAATAATTCAACAAATTTTTATTATATGCTATGTGCCAGGCATTTTTCTAGGCACTAGGGATGCATCATTGAATAAAACAGACCAAAAGCTCTGGCGAAATGAAGATTATATTGCACTGAAAAAACAGAAAATAGATAAAATATATGGTACATCATATATTGATAACCACTATGGAGAAAAACAAAACAGGTAAGGTAAGAGAGTAATAAGGTTAAGAGTGCCATTTAAAATAGGGGTTAGTTAAGGACTAATAGGATGGTTTTGAGCAAAGACCTGAAGGAAGTGAGGGAGAAAAACACTGTATCTTGGGAAAGAGCAAACATCTGGATCAGAAGAAATAGAAAGTGAAAATTTCTTGAAAGGAGGACATGTCTGGTATGTTTGAAGAATAGCAAGGAAACCAACGCGACTGGAACAGAATAAGCAAGGTAGAGAATAACTGGAAATGAGGTCATAGAAGTAAAGAGAACCAGACTGTGTAAAGCCTGTAGGATACTTAAATGACTCGTTTTCACTTTGTGAACGATAAATCATCCCATGGAGGCTTCTGAACAGAGAAGTGACATGATCTGACCAGGTTTTAATAGGATTGATCTGGTTGTCATGTTGGGAACTAAGTGAGGAGGTGAACAAGGTGTGGAAGCAGGGAGATTATTCCGGAAGTTATAGCAATAATCCAAACTAGATATGATGTTTACTTGTTTACAGTGGTATCAGCAGATAGAGACAGAGGAAGAGGGTGGATTCTTAGTACATAATTTGAAAGGTAAAGTCAATATGATTAATTGATGGATGAGACAGGGACTAAAAAAGAAGGAAAGGATTTCAATCTATGATTTCAGATCCAGTAAGATTTGTACTTGTTTTTATTATTATTTAATGTATATTCATTTATTCAACAAAATATAAACTAATTAATTAATTAAATTGTGCCTATGTTCTAGGCAGAGTAGAAGGTAAGTCAATCTAGTTTGTCTTTAATTTACCAAGACTTCAAGAAAGCCTAATAATGGGTGAAATGAGGCATAAGTGGATCACTTAAATACATCCCCTGTGAATAGTCTTCTGTATTAGGAAAGTATTCAATGTAAAAAGGGTTTTAAAAATCTTTGAAATATAAAATTTAAATCTTACCTGAATATTTGAAGAATGAGAATTCACAGATCCTTGATTATACAAATAAACCATGAAATTATCTGCTAAAAAAAATCTGAATATAAAAAAAGAATGAGAGAATTTTAAGTTATTCTTTTTGAAACATGTAAAGCAGTAGTCAGCAAACTTAAATCCCTCAAGCCAAATCTGACCTACCTTCTGCGTTTGTAAATAAAATTTTATTTGAACACAGCCATACCCATTCACTTATATATGGTTTATGGCAGCTTTCATGCTACAATAGCAGAGTTGAGTCATTTTGACAAAGATATTATCATCCTCAGAGCCTAAAATATTTACTATCTGGGCCTTTAAAGAAAAAGTTTGCCAATCCCTGACAAAGGTAGTATCTTCTTTTGACCTGTATGTAATCTTTATTCAAAGCAATAAGCATTTACTCAAAATAATTTTCCTATCTTATACTCCTTTAAAAAATAAGAGACTACAAGACGAGAGAAAAGCATTTTAAAATTTACAAAGATACGAAATGGGTGTAGGATTATGAGAGTTTTGTATTCTTTCATTCGTTTCTTTTAAATTTTTATTCATTTATTATTTTTTTTTTTTTGGCTGCATTGGGTCTTGCTACGCGTGGGCTTTCTCTAGTTGCAGCGAGCGGGGGCTACTCTTCGTTGCGGTGCGTGAGCTTCTCATTGTGGTGGCTTCTCTTGTTGCAGAGCACAGGCTCTAAGTGTGTGGGCTTCAGTAGTTGTGGCACGCAGGCTCAGTAGTTGTGGCTCACGGGCTCTAGAGTGCAGGCTCAGTAGTTGTGGTGCACGGGCTTAGTTGCTCCACAGCATGTGGGATCTTCCCGGACCAGGGCTCAAACCCGTGTCCCCTGCACTGGCAAGCGGTTTCTTAACCACTGTGTCACCAGGGAATTCCCTATTCTTTCATTCTTTCTCAATTTTACTATCATAAATATATATTACTATAATGAAGTGGAAGAGTATTCTGTAAAAGTCATACTAACCAGAACACAGGTGTTTAAACTACAAGTCTAAGTTCAACCTTTTCTGGTATCATTCCCTGTCCTTATTATGCTATTTTACTTATGCTTTCTCACCTGATGCTCACTCCTCAATCCAATGTAATGTAACTAGACCACCCAGTCTAGCTTCTGCTGGGAATCCTCCATTAAAACAGTTGCCGTAGAGATTACTAATGACCCACTTGTTGTTAAATCCAAAAAGCAGTTTGAGTCACGTAAAACTACTCTAACACACTGTTGACCACACTCCCCTTCTTTAAAACATCTACTCTTCAACTTCTATCATACCTTTTACCTCTGGTTTCCCTCATATCTTTTTGTCTACTTTTATAAGTCCCTTCATCTGGATCCTTACTTCTTCACTTAAATGCTTCCATGGCCTTCAATTCTGGTTGTTTTTCCTTCTCATCATTAATATTCACCCCCACCTCTGTATCTTGTTCATTTCTGGTGCCTCATTTATACCTATATAAAAAAAGATGGCTCTGAAACCCACACCTCTCTCACATGACCTAAACTAAATATAACTGGCTATTTGGGGTCTTCTGTGATTTCATACAAATTTTAGGATTATTTGTTCTACTTCTGTGAAAAATGCATGAGTATTTTGATAGGGATTGGATTGAATCTGTAGATTGCCTTGGTTAGTGGTATGGACATTTTAACAATATTAATTCTTCCAATGCATAAGCATGGTATATCTTTCCATTTATTGGTGTTCTCTTCAATATCTTTATCAACGACTTACAGCTTTCAGAGTACAGGTCTTTCATCTCCCCTCGTTAAATTTATTCCCAGGTAGTTTTTCTTTTTGATGCAATTGTAAATGGGATTGTTTTCTTGATTTCTTTTACTGATATTTCATTATTAGTGTATAGAAATGCAACAGATTTCTGTATATTAATTTTGTATCCTGCAGCTTTACTGAATTCATTTATTAGTTCTAATAGCTTTTTGGTGGAGTCTGTAGGGTTTTCTATGTTATCCTGCCATCTGTAAATAGTGACCATTTTAGTTTTCCCCTTCCAATGTGGATGCATATTATTTCTTTTTAATTGCTATGGTTAGGACTTCCAATACTGTGTTGAATAAAAGTGGTGAGAGGGGGCATCCTTGTCTTATTCCTGGTCTTAGAGGAAAAGCTTTCAGCTTTTCATCATTGAGTATGATGTTAGCTGTGGGTTTGTCATAAATGGCCCTTAATATATAAGTGAGGGGGATTAAGAGGTATGAACTACCAGTTATAAAATAAGTAAGTCATAGGGATGCAATGTACAAAACAGGGATTACAGTCAATATAATGTAATTATATGGTTTGTAATGTATAAAAATATAGAATCACTATAGTGTACACCTGAAAATAATATGATATTGTAAGACAACTATACTTCAATCAATCAATCAATCAATCAATCAAACTGCCACTGGACATTTCTCCTGGATATCCCCTGACACAGACGTGCTCTCCTTCTCCTTCACTGCCCCACCAAATCTGTGCTACCACTATGTCCAATTTGTTATCTAATCTTTTTTTCTGCCACCTCAGTTATGTCTTAAAAAAAAAAAGAGGGGCTTCCCTGGTGGCGCAGTGGTTGCGCATCCGCCTGCCGATGCAGGGGAACCGGGTTCGCGCCCCAGTCTGGGAGGATCCCACATGCCGCGGAGCAGCTGGGCCCGTGAGCCATGGCCGCTGAGCCTGCGCGTCCGGAGCCTGTGCTCCGCAACGGGAGAGGCCACAGCAGAGGGAGGCCCGCATACCACAAAAAAAAAAAAAAGAAATCCTACATGGTCATAATTATACTTCTCACTATTGCCCATATAAGTTTCTTACAATAGCTTCCTATGACTTCCTATAGTCATGGTGTCCTAATTATTATACAGATAATTTCCAAAAACAGAGTACATACATGCTCTATCCATCTCCCAAGCTCCAGTCCCTCTATTTCTTACTACTGCTTATAGTTTCAATAAGATACTCAAATACAACATGAGTTCTCTCTTTCCTTCTTATGCACTTGAAAAGTTCTTTGAGTTGTCATTTACTATTCTTCCCTTCTGTCTAAAGGAGTAGGTAGGTTAACACTTCTTTTACTCAATGCCATTCTTTGGCATCTAACAACACAATGAATCACTTGTTTATACTTCTCTCTTTAAGAAACTTCCTCTCAGCCAAAATACTTTGTTTTTTCTTCCTTAAAAAGCATTCATATTCTTCTTTCTTTTTTTTCTCTGCTGAACATTTCTGAAAAAGTCATTTTCACTTAATACTTTCAGTTTCTCACAATTCACCTCTCCTTAATACCATGTAGTCTAGTCCTACACCCAAAATTTAACTGAAATCTACTTCTTGAAAGTTACAAATTGCTTCCAAGCCAGGCTTTCTCAACTGGGTTTCCAAGAGAGAATTAAACCCTACAGAAAGTTATTTAAAATATGTTCACAATTCTCTTAGGCATGGTATGTAGCTGGTACTACTTTCCATAAATTATTCACCAGTTTCCAGAACACTGTATGATCTAATTTCTATATTAAATCCCTTATTTCATTTTCCTGGTGGTGAGCCTGCCTCCCTGATCAAACCCTAACTGATACAGTTATAGACTTACTTCTTTCTTGTCACATCCTGCCCTGATTATACAGGTCCTGCTGGTTCTGCCAACTTAAGATCATATAGATTAATCTTCAGGAGACAAGTCCCTATTTTTCCTGTTCCTAACCCCCCTATTCACAAAAGACTATGAGGCATTAAGACCAAAATATTAATTCACAGGAGAGCATCTGTTCATCTGAGACAACTAAAATTTTTAATAACAAGTGCATTATTTTTAATACTCTATTTTTATGATAAGTAAATAAATTCATATAAATAAAATTAAATCTAAAAGTAAAGAATAAAAAATTACCTTTGCCTAAGGTGCACGGTATACGGTTTCTCATCTATTGGAATAATATAGGATACCTGTTCCTAGAAAATCCAGAACAACCGAGAGTGAAGACAAATGTAATAGAAGTGAAACAACAATTTTACATCAACTAATCCCTCCATATAATGCTTAAAATGTCTCAGACTATGTGTGATTTAAAATCTGCAATAATATATCAAAAATTATAATATTTATTTATTATATTATACATTCTTACTATATCCACAAAAACAAGCCCAATCTAAGAAGTTGTAAAGCACTAGAAATCTATATGTAACTGAATTTTAAACTCTTCTAAAAGAAGAGGCGATGTGCCATGCTATAATGCCTACTCAGGTAGCATCACTGGGATAATAAGGTACTCTACATCAGTGAAGCTTAACTTAATCCATTAGGCACAAAAATTATTTATTTTAACCATTTTCCTGAAATGTACAGCCTGCTTCCTATATGTTTAAACAGAAGACCCTTGAACAAAATTTGGCATAGTTTTTTTACTCCATCCCAGTTATTCTCAGGTTAAAACATGGATGGCAATGAGTTGCAATATCAGTTGGTCAGTGAACCTAAGTGATGAGATTTTATCTTGCAAAAGAGAACATGTGAAAAGCCAGAGTTAGAACATCATTAAAAAGAAAACTTAAAGCATATAAAAACCAAAAAGACACAAATACCACAACACAAAAAAAGATAAGCCTTTCCAGATCTGTGAAAATAAGAAGCAACCAGGAGACAATACAAATCAAAAAATAATAAGGCAAGTTGTTAAAAGGTCTAGTAAGTGATCAAAAATGAATCAGGAAGGTTAACATCACTGGTGTTATTAAGTCAAGTGGTTACCATGTACCTGCTGCTATGATGTGATGAGAAGAGCACTTTACCTCTACGGTAATCTTCCCTAAAACTCATAACCTCCGTCTAATCAAGATAAAACATCAGAGAAATCCAAATTGAGGGACGTTCTACAAACTATCTGACCAATATTCTTTAAAAATGACAAGGTCATGAAACAGAAAAACAGAGCAAAGGAGACTGGGGAGACATAACAACTAACAGCAATGTAGTATCCTGAATTAGATCCTGCAACAGGAAAAGAACATTAGTGGAAAAACTGGTGAAATCCAAATAAATCCTAGAGTTTTTTAATAGTAAGGTATCAATGTTAATCTTTTAGTTTTGATAAATGTAATGTATCAACATCGTTATTTAAGATGTTAACTTTAGGGGAAACTGAGTGAACATATATGGGAATTCAAGGTAGCATCTTTGCAAATTCTTCATAAATCTAAAATCATTCCAAAATTTTTAAAGGTTTTTTTTAAGTAAAACCAGAAATAAATTGAAGAAAGAAGCAAAAAAGGTATATGTCAGATATAAGGCAGAAATACCAAACATAGGATACTGATACTGAAGTAGCAACATGTCCTAGCTGTAAAATTTACATGAGTGAAAAAAAATTCCCCTTAGAGATCTGAATGTAATAACTGAACAGAGATGCTGGAGAATTTTTATCTCTTTCTAAAGTGGACCTGATGCGCAAGTCCCCCAAACTAGTTCTTCGATGAATATTTTTCTCAAAATGAAAACATAATAATTATTAAGATGTTAGTATACCAGATATACTCCCTCTAACTATACTGTGAGAGGTAGCATGACACGCATCCTCTCTGCAGACTATGTACAGAAAATTAGCTAGATCCTTAAAGAATGTAAAGGGGTTGATCAATGGAGGCCATAAGAGAATTTATTGAATAATACCAGCAAATATGTGTTTTAATTTTTAATAACAGACTTTCAATGATTAAGAAATTCAATCCCTTCTGGAACTTTTATTTGTAAAGTGTTACAATAATTTCAACACTTTCAGAAAACACTTTTCCTGTTCACTCACTCATATGGTTCCAAAATCACTCCTCTTCAATGGAATAGAATAGAAAGTCCAGAGATAAACCCATGCACCTGTAGTCACCTAATCTATGACAAAGTGGACAATGGAGAAAAGACAGTCTCTTCAATAAGTGGTGCTGGGAAAACTGGACAGCTACATGTAAAAGAATGCAATTAGGACATTTTCTAACACCATACACAAAAATAAAATCAAAATGGATTAAAGACCTAAATGTAAGACCGGACACTATAAAACTCTTAGAGGAAAACAGAGGCAGAACACTCTTTGACATAAATCGCAGCAATATCCTTTTGATCCACCTCCTAGAGTAATGAAAATAAAAACAAAAAAAAGACTAAATGGGACCTAATTAAACTTAAAAGCTTTTGCACAGCAAAGGAAACCATAAATGAAACAAAAAGACAACCCACAGAATGGGAGAAAATATTTGCAAACAAAGCAACCGACAAGGGATTAATTGCCAAAATATATGAACAGCTCATGCAGCTTTATATCAAAACAACAAATGACCCAATCAAAAAATGGGCAGAAGATCTAAATAGACCTTTCTCCAAAGAATACATACAGATGGCAAAGAGGCACATGAAAAGATGCTCAACAACACTATTAGAGAAATGCAAATCAAAACTACAATGAGGTATCACCTCACATCAGTCAGAATGGCCATCATCAAAAAATCTACAAACAATAAATGCTGGAGAGGGTGTGGAGAAAAGGGAACCCTCTTACACTGCTAGTGGGAATGTAACTTGGTACAGCCACTATGGAGAACAGCATGGAGATTCCTTAAAAAACTAAAAATAGAGCTACCATATGACCCAGCAACCCCAGTCCTGGGCATATATCCAGAGAAAACCATAATTCAAAAAGATACATGCACCCCAATGTTCGCTGCAGCCTTATTTACAATAGCCAGGACATGGAAGCAACCTAAAAATCCATCAATGGATGAATGGATAAAGATGTGGTACATATATACAATGGAATATTACTCAGCCATAAAAAAGAACGAAACAGTGCCATTTGCAGTGACATGGATGGACCTAGAGACTGTCATACTGAGTGAAGTAAATCAGACAGAGAAGGACAAATATCATATGATATTGCTTATATGTGGAATCTAAAAAAATGGTACAAATGAACATATTTACAAAACAAAGAGTCACAAATATAGAAGACAAATTTATGGTTACCAAGGAGGAAGGGGGGGATAAATTGGGAGCTTGGGATTGACATATACAAACTACTATATATAAAATAGATAACTAATAAGAACCTACTGTATAGCACAGGGAACATTACTCAATACTCTGTAATGACGTATATGGGAAAAGTATCTAAAAAAAGTGAGGATATATGTATAACTGATTCACTTTGCTGTACAGCAGAAAATAACACATTTTAAATCAACTATACTCCAATAAAAATTAATTTTCAAAAAACATCATAGGATTCCAGGAAAAAAAATATCACTCATCTTCACAAAACATATTTTAGTAAAGGTCTGGAAACCCTGTACACCTTTAAGCATAGGGGGTCTCAGAAGAAGTAGATTTATCTGAATTTACAGTGACCTACATTGAGAATTTATCTTTCTGTTTAATAAAAACTATGGACTAGTCAGTTAGTGTCAGGTTTCCTAGAAGCAGAGTCTGAAATGAGGATACTTTTGTCAGTGGTTTATTTAGGGAGCACTCTCTGGAGGAACCTGCAAGGAAGTAAGAGAAGCAAAATAGGGAGGAAGATAAAGCTAAAGAAAATATGATTTCAGGTAAATTCTAGCCTTAGCCTGATACTTCGGGGAAACTCTAGAGTAAAAATTTTGCCTCAGAGTCTTTCCCACCTGAGACAGTGGAGCTGAGCTTTTAGACCCATGTAACAATTAGGCATTGGCTGAAGGGTTACCCTGGGGGATGGGGTCGAGTAACTCCCAGGCAGCTCAATAACTGAAAGGCAATTCTCCAGAGAAAGTTACTAACTCTTGCAGTAGTATCTCAAGAGCCAGGGAGCCAACAACCCAAACTGAAGTTACTAACTCTTGCAGTAGTATCTCAAGAGCCAGGGAACCAACAACCCAAACTGAAATTATAAAGGGATTCTGGCCAGGGACTGGGGGTTGAAAATTATAGCTGAAAAGTTCCCAAACCTGAAAAATAAACAGAAATTCGGGTGCAGGAAGCACAGAGGACCCGAAACAAGATGAACCCAAAGAGACTACATCAAGACATATATGATAATTTAAATGGCAAAAGGTTAAGATAAAAGGAGAATTTGAAAGGCAGCAAGAGAAAGATAATTGGGAGATTGGGATTGATATATATACAGTAATATGTATAAAATACATAACTAATTTAAAAAGAGAGAGAGAAAGGTAGAGTCATACACAAGGGAACTCCCATAAGGCTATCAGCTGATTATTCTGTGGAAACCTTGTGGGCCAAAAGGGAGTGACATGATATATTCAAAGTCCTGAAAAGGAAAACCTGCAAACTAGGATACTCTACAGGGCAAAATTATCATTTAGAATTGGAGGAGAGATAAAGAACTTCTTAGACAAGCAAAAATTAAAAGAGTTCATCAATATTAAACATAACATAAGAGAAACGTTAAAGGGTCTTCTCTAAGTGAAAAAGAAAGGCTGTAATAAGAAGTAAGAATCTACAGAAAAGGAAAAATCCCACTAGTAAAGGCAAATATACAGTAAAGGCTGAGGATCAACAACTTAAATAAGCTAGCATGAAGACTGAAAGACAAAAAACTGTAAAATCAAACATAACTACAATAATCGGTAATGGGATAAACATGAAGATGTAAAATATGACAACAGTAATAAAAAATGTGGGGGAAGGGAGTAAAAAATGTAGCTCTTTAAGAACATGTTTGAACTTAAAGGACTACCTGTTTAAAACAAGTAGGTAGGGCTTCCCTGGTGGCGCAGTGGTTGCGCGTCCGCCTGCCTATGCAGGGGAACCGGGTTCACGCCCCGGTCTGGGAAGATCCCACGTGCCGCGGAGCGGCTGGGCCCGTGAGCCATGGCCACTGAGCCTGCGCGTCCGGAGCCTGTGCTCCGCAACGGGAGAGGCCGCAACAGAGGGAGGCCCGCATACCACAAAAAAAAAAAAAAAACAAGTAGGTAGAGTTATAGGTCAACATATACGAACTCCATGGTCACAACAAATCAAAAACCTACAATAGATACACAAAAACTACAGCAAAAGGAACACAAACATAACACTAAAGAAAATCATCAAACTACGAGGGAAGAAACAAAAAAAGAAGAAATACAGAGAACAACTACAAAAAGAACCAGAAAACAAGTAACAAAAGGGCAATAAGTACTTATCTATCAATAATTACTTTAAATGTCAATGGATTAAATGGTCCAATCAAAAGACATAAGGTGGCTAACCATATTTAAAAAAACAAGACCCATCTATATGCTGCTTACAAGAGAATTGCTTCAGAGCTAAAGACACACACAGACTGAAAGTGAAGGGATGGAAATAGATATTTCATGCACATAGTGACAACAAGAAAGTGGGGGGCAGCAATTCTGATATCAGACAAAATAGACCTTAAAACAAAGTCTAAAACAAAAGACAAAGAAGGGCATTATATAATGATAAAGGGATCAATACAAGAAGAGAATATTACACTGATTAACATATATGCACCCAATACTTGTATTGGGTGCATATGTTTTTATAAAAATTTTATATTTTTTATTATTTTATATTTATATAAATATACAAAGCAAAAATTAACAGACATAAAGGGAGAAATTAACAATAATATAATAATAGTAGGGGACTTTAACACCTCACTTACATCAATGAACAGATCATCCAGACAGAAAAAATAAGGGAACAGTGGCCTTAAATGGCATAATAACCAGTTGGACTTAATAGATATCTACAGGACACTCTACCCAAAATCATCAGAATACACATTCTTTTCAAGCACAGATGGAACGTTCTCCAGGACAGATCACACACTAGGCCATAAAACAAATTTCAACAATTTAAGGATAAAAATTATATCAAGCATTTTTTCTGACCACAACGTTATGAAATTAGAAATCAATTACAGGAAGAAAAATGAGAAAAGCACAAATGCATGGAGACTAAACAATATGCTACTAAAAAACCAATGGGTCAGTGGAGAAATCAAAGAGAAATCAGAAAATACCTCAATACAAATGAAAATAAAAACACAACTTTCCAAAATCTATGGGATGTGGCAAAAGCAGTTCTAAAAAGGAAGTTTATAGAAATACAGGCCGACCTCAAAAAATATGAAAAACATCAAACAAACAACCTAACCTAACATCTAAAGGAATTAGAAAAAGAAGGACAAATAAAGACCAAAGTTAGCAGAAGGAATGAAATAATAAAGATCATAGAGGGAATAAATAGAGATCAAAAAAAAAAGAAAGGATCAAGGAACCAAGAGCTGGTGTTTGTAAAGAAAAAAAATCGATGAACTTTTAGCCAGGCTCATCAAGAAAACAAGAGGAGATCCAAATAAACAAAATCAGGCATGAAAGAGGTGAAATAACAACCAATATCACAGAGATACAAAAAATCATGAGAGAGGGAATACTACAGTTATATGCCAACAAACTCAACAACCTAGAAGAAATGGACAAATTTCTAGAAACATACAAGCTTCCGAGACTGAGTCAGGAAGAAATAGACAATGTGAGCAGACAGATCACTGTTGGTGAAATTGGATTTGTAATTTTAAAGAACTTCCAGCAAGCAAAAATCCAGGATCAGATGGCTTCACAGGGGAATTCTACCAAACATACAGAGAAGAGTTAATATCTAACCTTCTCAAACTATTCCAAAAGATTGAAAAGGATGGAACACTCACAAATTAATTCTACAAGACCATCATCACCCTGATACCAAAACCAAAGAAGCTACAAAAAAGAAAATTACACCCCAATACTGCTGATGAATATAGATGCAAAAATCCTCAACAAAATATAAACAAACCAAACACAATATACAGAAAGGATCAAACACCATGATCAAGTAAGATTTAGTCCGGGAATGCAAGGATGGTTCAATATTTGAAAATCAATCAATCTGATACACCACACTAACAAAAGGAAGCATAAAAATCACATATTCACCTCAATTAATGCATAAAATTCATCTGACAAAATTCAACATCTATTCATGATAAAAACTCTCAGCAAAGTTGATATAGAGAGAACATATCTCAACATAATAAAGGCCATTTATGACAAACCCACATCTTACATCTACTCAATGGCGAAAAGCAGAAAGCCTTTCCTCTAAAATCAGGAACCGGACAAGAATGCCCACTCTCACCACTCCTATTCAACATAGTATTGGAAGTACTAGCCACAACAGTCAGACAAGACAAAGAAATAAAAGGCATCCAAACTGGAAGGGAGGAAGTAAAACTGTCACTATTTACAGATGATATGATACTATATAAAGAAAACCTTTAAGTCTCCACCAAAAAAATATTAGAACTAATAAATGAATTCAGTAAAGTTGCAGGACACAAAATTAACATACAGAAATCTGTTGCTTTTCTACACACTAATAATAAACTATCATAAAGAGAAAGCAAGAAAACAATTGTGTTTAAAATTGCATCAAAAAGAATAAAATACCTAAGAATAAACGTAACCAAGGAGGTGAAAATACTCTGAAAATTATAAAAGATCGTTGAAGGAAACTGAAGACAATATGAAGAAATGGAAAGTTATTCTGTGTTCTTGGGTTAGAAGAATTAATATTGTTAAAATGTCCATACTACTCAAAGTAATCCAGAGATTTAATGTAATCCCTATCAAAATACCCATGACATTTTTCACAGAACTAGAACATATAATCCTAAAATTTATATGGAACTGCAAAAGACACCTAATAGCCAAAGCAATCTTGAGAAAGAAGAACAGAGCGGGAAGTATCATGGTCCCTGACTTCAAGCTGTACTGCAAAGCTACATTAATCAAAACAGCATGGTACTGGCACAAAAACAGACACATAGATCAATGCGTGAGGGCAGCCCAGAAATAAACCCATGAATTTGCAGTTAATTACAACAAAGGAGGCAAGAAACAATGGAGAAAAGACAGTCTCTTCAATAAGTGGTGTTGGGAAAACTGGACAGCTACATGTAAAAGAATGAAATTAGAATATTTCCTTATACCATATAGAAAAGTAAACTCAAAATGGATTAAAGACCTCAATGTAAGACCAGAAACCATAAAACTTTTAGAAGAGAACATAGGCAGAACACTCTGACATAAATTATAGCAATATTTTTCAAATCTGTCTCCTAAGGCAAAAGAAACAAAAGCAAAAATAAACAAATGGACCCTAATTAAACTTAAAAGCTTTTGCACAGCAATGGAAACCATCAACAAAATGAAAAAACAACTAGTAAATGGGAGAAAATATTTGCAAATGATACAAGTGATAAAGGATTAATATCCAACATATATAAACATATATAAACAAAATAGCAAAAAAAACCCCAAACAACCCAATCAAAAAATGGGCAGAAGACCTGAACATTTTCCAAAAATGGCCTACAGATGGCCAACAGGCACATGAAAAAATGTTCAACATCACTAATCATCAGAAAAATGCAACTCAAAACCACAATGAGATATCACTGTTATACACTCAACGTTATAGACATTCGTTTTATTTTTTATATTACACATATAAGTGATAACACAAAGAATTTGTCTTTACCTTACTGACATTTCTCTAAGCATTATACCTTCTAAGTCCATCTGCTTTGCTGCAAATGTCAGAACTTCATTCTTTTTTATGGTTGAATAATATTCCATTGTATGTATATGTATGTGTGTATGTGTATTTATCTTTATCCCTTCATCTGTTGATGGACACTTAGGTTGCTTCCATATCTTGGCTATTGTAAATAATCCTGCTAAGAACATTGGGGTGCATGTAACTTTCTGAATTAGTGTTTTCAGGGGTTTTTCTGGATATGTATACAGAAGTGGAATTGCTTAATTATATGGTAGTTCTATTTTCAGTTTTTCTGAGGAATCTCCAACTGTATTCCATGGATTGTACCATGTATACAAACAGAAACAGACTCACAGATATAGAGAACAAATTAGTGGTTACCAGTGGGGAGAAGGAAGTGGGGAGGGGCAGGATAAGGGTATGGAATTAAGAAGTACAAATTACTATATATAAAATAAGTAAGCAACAAGGTTATATTGTACAACACAGGGATATGTGACCATTATTTTGTAATAACTTTAAATGGAGTATAATCTGTAAAAATATTGAATCACTATGTTGTACACCTGAAACTAATATATTGTAAATCAACTATACTGCAATTTAAAAGTCAGTCAATCAATCAATCAGGGGATGTAAGGTACACATAGGGAATATAGTCAATAATACTGTAACAAACAAAAATGAGATATCACCTCACTCTTGTCAGAATGGCTATCATCAAAAAGTCTACAAATAACAAATGTTGGCAAGGATATGGAGAAAAGGGAGTACTTGTATACTGTTGGTGGGAATGTAACTTGGTGCAGACACTGTGAAACACAGTTGGAGGTTCCTCAAAAAACTAAAAATAGAACTACTGTATGATCCAGAAATTCCACTTCAGGTATATATCTGGGAAAAACAAAACACTAATTTGAAAGGATACATGCACCCCAATGTTCATAGAAGCACCATTTACTATAGCCAAGATGTGGAAGCAACCCAAGTGCCCATCAACTGATGACTGTATTAAGAAGATGTAGTATATATATATATATATACAATGGAATATAACTCAGCCATAAAAAGAGAATGAAATTTTCTGCCATTTGCAGCCATAAGGATGAACCTAGAGAATATTATCCTTATGAAATAAGTCAGAGAAAGACAAATACTTATATGTGGAATCTAAAATATACAAATGAATGTATATGCAAAACAGAAATAGACTCACAGATATAGAAAACAAACTTGTGGTTACCTAGGGGAGAGGGAAACAGGTAGGGACAAATTAGGGATATGGGATTAACAGATACAAACTCCTATATATAAAATAGATAAGCAACAGGATATACTGTATAGCATAGGAAATTATAGCCATTATCTGTAATAACCTATAATGGAGGACAATCTGTAAAAATACTGAATCCCTATGCTGTACATCTGAAACTAATACAATATTGTAAAACAACTATACTTCAGTAAATAAATACATACATATATACCAGGATGAATAAATTTTAAAAAATAATCCAAAAAGAGTCATGTACCAAAATGTTCATTGCAGCTCTATTTACAATAGCCAGGACGTGGAAGCAACCTAAGTGTCCATCAACAGATGAATGGATAAAGAAGATGTGGCACATATATACAAAGGAATATTACTCAGCCATAAAAAGAAACGAAATTGAGTTATTTGTAGTGAGGTAGGTGGACCTAGAGTCTGTCATACAGAGTGAAGTA
>NC_041233.1:89785653-89811836 GCF_002837175.3 Physeter macrocephalus
GTATAACTGATTCACTTTGTTGTAAAGCAGGAACTAACACACCATTGTAATGCAATTATACTCCAATAAAGATGTTAAAAAAATAAAAAATAATTATAATTTTATACCAACTTTGTAGGGTGACAGATGGTAACTGGACTTATTGTGGTAATCTGAAAATACTGGTAAAAAAATACTGAATCACTGCATAGTACACCTGAAACTAATGTAGTATTATATACTAATTATAGCCCAATAAATATGTTAAAAATAATAATAGGTTAAAAAATTAAAATGGGCAAGTAATTTAATAGACATTTCACCAAAAACGTATTTAGATAGCTAGTAGGTCATGAAAGATGCTCTACAGCATTTTTCATTAGAGAAATGCAAATATAAGCTACAGTGAGATATCAGTACACACCTGTTAGAATAAATTTAATCAAAACAGACAACATCAGGTGTTGACAAGTATGTGGAAAAACTGAATCATCATATATTGCTGATGGGAAATGTAAACTAATAAGTCACTATGGAAAATAGTTTGGCAGTTTATTACTATGATAAGCATAAACCTACCATACGACACAGCAATTTCACTTCTAAGAATCCACCCAAGAGAAAGAAAACTATATGTCCATACATAAATATTCATAGCAGAATGACTCAAAATAGTCAATATCTGAAAACAATCTTGAATTTAACTGGTAAATGGATAAACAAAATGTGTTATCCACATCTATTAAGAAATTAAAAATTTATGATGTATTGATAAATGTTGCAAAATGGATAATCTTAAGTGAAAGAAGCTCAATGCAAAGTCCTACATAACACATATTTCATTTTTATGAAATGTCTAGAAAATGCAAAATTATAGAAACACAAAACAGATCAGCAGTTGCCAAGGGCTGGGGATGGAAGCAGAGAAAAACTGCACATAGGCAGGAAGGAACTTAAGGCAATCAAAATGTTCTAAAACTGGATTGTGGTAATGTTTACATAATTCTATTCATGTAGTAATGATCCCTGAGTTGTACACTTACAATGGGTGAATTCTGTGGTGTATAAATTATACTTCATTAAAACTGGTAAAAAATAAAAGTGTTATCAAAAGATTGGCCACTTATAAGCAAGGCTTGCTTTTTTCTATTTCTTTTTTTATCTCCTAAGGCTCTTAGCATGTAGTTATGCACACAAGTCCAGAGAAATATCTGTTAAATAAATCAATGAATAGGATGAAATACTGCCCTTTCTAACAAAAATAATAGAAGAAAGGGTTTATACTCTCTGAGAACTGGTAGGTACAAGGGCAGAGATTAAGGAAGCAGGTTTTAGTTAAAACAGATTCTCCTTAACCATTTTGGAGAAAATTATTCTCTTCACTTGAATCATCCAGATACCATTCAGATAATACCCTAATTCTTTTACATTATATTCTCTCTTTGAACTTTAAAAAATGGTTTTACCATGAGGAAATGACAAATGTTAGACAAATTAGAACATTCTGATTTATATGTTTGCTTTTACCATCAAAACTTTAAATTCCTTATCAGTAGTAATATTGGTTAGTTATATTCATACTATAATGGAATTGATGTATTTCATTGCTATGTAATAAAAATACGATATTTCATATAACAACATTATGGAAAATCTCTTACATTTTCTACTTTTGAATTATCACTTGTATTTGCTTGGATTTTCTCTGGAAATATAATTTGTAGAAATGAATTTTGAAAACCTGAGAAAGAAAAAAAACAGTTAATAACTGTGTTTTAAACTTGACTAAATATTTGTTCAGGTTCTTTTATAAGATTTGCTTATGCAAATATGAGTCATCACTGTGTACTCCTATAAAAATCTTGAAAACACTTTGTTTAAAAACAGATAAGATAGTTATGAAAGACTAAAAGGGGGCACGGAGAGGTATTCAACTTATACAAAATTTGCTGTTCCTGAAGAAAAGAGAACAAATGAATTAAAAAATATCAAATATATACTTCAAAGACTTTCCTAAAATAAAAGATTTGAAACAATAGACTAGAAAGTACATTGCATTTCAGGAATAACTGATAACAATTAATTAAAACTGAGACATATTCTACTAAAGTTATTGGATGTCTAAGATAAAGAAAGAATCCTATGAGCATATGAGCAAAAAGGAATAATGAAAATCATATTAGGCATAAGAAGAGAAAAGCAGGTTGGCTTGAGATTCTTTAAAAACATTATTCAAATGTTAAAAAACTGAAGAACTATGTCTTTATTTATTTATTTTTTTTTAGAACTATGTCTTTAAAAAAATATTCAGGAAAAGAAAGTGTGGACCCAAGAATTTTATACCCAGCAAAACTGTCATTCAAATATACAGGCAAGGGACAGCTACTTACAAGCAAAAAATCAAGGAAAATAGTTCACAAGTGCCTGTCACAAAAGGCAGACAAACTTCTCCCAATAAAGGCATCAACAGAGTTGAGGTAAAAGGCCTAGCTGTGAGCATTAAAATAAACTTAAATATAGAATATAGGCCAAAACAATGGTGGGAATCGTCACTATTTAATAGGATGCAAGTGTTATAAACTATGATCATAAAGACATAACAACATATTCAATAATGTCAGGAAGGGTAGCAGAAGAGAAATACCATATGTGAATACTGTTTTCCTTAAATTTATTGCAGTGTGGTTCCAAAAAATGTTAAAAAGATGAAAATCAAGTGGTAAAAGTAGAAACATATTGTTTAATGGTATAAAAGAACTAAGATTTTTTTAAAGCTATAGTCATATAATAAAGAGGAGAGCACGAGGTGGAAAGAAGTAGTAAGAAATAAATTTCCTTACACTCACAGTGAGGAATCACTAGTTACTACCTAAATAAAAAATTAAATCTATTATATAAAACAGATTATAAATATTCTAAAATTTTTTTAAAAAGAGCATACAAACACAAGCCATCCAGAAAATAAATGAAAAAGTCACAGATTTTTATGGTGAAAAACATTTATCAAAAAAAAAGCATGAAATCAGAAAAGTATGATATAAATAAGAAGCACTAAGATTAAATATCTCAGTCATATCAGTAAATGTGAGTAGGATGAAGTGACCAACCTAAAGAAAAACTCTCATACTGGAGACAGACTCTTATCAGCCCAGAGGCGGGACCAGAGGAATCTATGAACAAACGTTACCTCATTAGTTTTCACCCATATATTTACCTTCCCAGTTTGCTGCCCTTGGAAGCCTAAAACTGCCTTCCTGTGTGTCACTTCTCTACAAATTTAATGTTTTTTGTTGAAGATAAGCTGGAACTCAAAGCCGCCATTTTGAGTTACTTTTGGTTTAAGTTTCTCCCATGATGCATGCTGTATGCATTAATAAGCTATTTTTCTGTTATCAAAAAAAAAAAAAAGAAAGAAAAATTCTCAGATTGGATCCACAAAATCAAAACCCAATTACTCAGACCTTTGGTGGAATATTAAACACTGGCTTTAAACTAATAATGATTTTTTTTTAAAGATAATAATTTTGGGGTGTGTCGGGTTGCGGCATGTGGAATCTTCATTGCAGCATGCAGGATCTTTCATTGAGACACTCGGGCTCTTAGTTGCAGCGTGCAGGCTTCTCTCTAGTTGTGGCATGAGGATTTTCTATCTCTAGTTGTGGCTCTCGGGCTCCAGAGCATATGGGCTCTGTAGTTTACGGCACATGGGCTCTCTAGTTGAGGTGTGCGGGCTCAGTAGCTGTGGCTCATGGGCTTAGTTGCCCCACGGCGTGCGGGATCTTAGTTCCCCAACCAGGGATCGAACCCACGTCAGCTGCATTGGAAGGTGGATTCTTTACCACTGGACCACTGAAGAAGTCCCCTAATGATGATTTCTGAGTACCTAAAATAAGACTGTGGTCCATTTCAGGAAAAGATATATGATCAGCAGGAGAAGTCAGGTGATGGATGGAAGTTATTAGGTTCACATCTATGAACACACTCATGGGTCTACAAGTTAATCCTATCAAAATCTGCCCAGTTATGGAACAGTGTGTCAAAATAGACATAATCAGTAACTTGTGGAATGCCCATCTTGTCTCCCTGACCCATAGAAGGAGGATTGTTATGGTAGGGAGAGCCAAATGGAAACCTCTGAATATCACCTGCACCATCACCAAAACATTAAACCAAAAAGCTTTCTATACCAAGAAGGTATATACAAGGGCAATGATTTCTGTTATTTTACTTGTTTGATCTGTGCAAATGATAGATAAGCAATAGAGAATGACAATGAGTTGTCTTAAGTGTAATCAGGTAATGACTGCAATAACAAATATTGTTCCAAATATGGTCTCTTTACTGAACCAAATCAACACAAGCATTGGCACCTGTATGTAGCCATTAATAGAAAAAGGTGCTGTTTTCTCTATCCCAATAAGCAGGATATTCCAGGAGCAAGTTTCCATTTTTGCTTAGTAGTGATGACAGTGTACCGTCACCAATCATATTGCCTCAGATGCCTCAGATCTTTATCATCTGGTTCTTCTTCTACCTGGACCCTAAAAATCTCACTGTCTGTGGTAGATAGAATAATGCCCCCAAAGATGTCCACGTCCTAATCCCCAGAACCTGTTAGGTTACATAGCAAAACAGAATTAAGGTTGCTAATCAACTGACCTTAAAATATGAAAATTATCCTGGGTTATCTGTGGTCTTAATTTAATCACAAGGGTTCTTAACAGTAGAAGAGCCAGAAAAGAGAACCAGAGGGATGGCCATGTGGAAAGAACTCAGCCCAATACCACTGACTTTGAAGATGGACGAAAAGGGCCATGAGCCAAAAAATGCAAACAGCCATTAGAATCTGGAAAAGACAAGGAAACAGATTGTCTCCTGCAGCTTCCAGAAGGAACAGGGCACTGCTAACACCTTGATTTTACCCAATGAGACCCATTTTACAGAACTGTAAGATAATAAATTTGTGTTGTTTAAGCTATTAAGTTTGTGATAACTTGTTACAGCAACAATAGGAAACTAACATATCATCTAAGAGAAAGACCTGAAGTAGCAGGTACATTAGATGCCTTGAAGAAGCAGGTGTGCCAGAGTCTTAACACACACACACACACACACACACACACACACACACACAAATCCACCTATAATGGTCTAGTGGTCTAAACCACACTTGAAAATATCCTCCATAATAAATGGTAAGAGGCAGAACACTTGGTAGACCATTTTGGATTTTGGAGGCAATATATATCATATATAGCTATGTTGCTTTGACCATTTTTACTGAACAAACCATAGGCTGCCAGATTTGTAAGATGCCAGAGTACAAGACTCCTCAGCTACCTGAGTCTACTGTGCAAGGAGCTCTACTGTTTTTCCTTTGTGACCAGGAGAAACTATATTACATTTAGGGTCTGTGGCAGAGCCTGTGTTAAGCCCTCTAGGAGAATCACAGCAGAGGCTCCTGAGGTTTGTAAGCAAAGACATGCCCTCATTGGTATATGCTGTGGATTGAATGATGGTGCCTCAAAAGATATGTCCACTCAGAACCTGTGGCTATAACCTTATAACCTTGCAAAGAAAAAAGGGTCTTTGTAAGGTATAATTAAGTTAAGGATCTCAAGATGAGACCATTCCGGATTAGACTGGACCCTAAATCCAGTGACTAATATCCTATAAGTAAGAGAAGGGGAAAAGACACACAGAGGAGACAGCAATATAAAGACAGAGGCAGAGACTGGAGTAAAATGTCTCCAAGCCAAGAACGCATAGGATTGCTGGCAGCCATCAGAAGCTAGGAGAGAAGCATGGAACAGATTCTCCCTCAGAGCCTCCAAATGTAATCAACACTGCCAATACCTTGATTTTGGACTTCTGGCCTCCAGAACCAGAAGGGGAAAAAAATTCTGTTGTTTTAAGCCACCCAGTTTGTGGTACTCTGTTATGGAAGCCACAGGAATCTAATATAGTATGTAAGTATATTTCTTTTATGAAAGCTTTCAGCTCACTACTGGGCTCTGATAGAGGCTAAAATTCAGACCATGTGATCTTCAGACTATATGATCTTGCAGCCTGAACCACTCTTCACAGACTGACGTCATCAGGCATTCACAGGAGTACTAATCAAATGGAAGTGTTTTATATATATATATATATATATATATGGTTGGGTTTGAACAGGTCTTAAAAGCTTTAAGTTGCATAACCAGGTCATTAATACTCCAGTAGGCCTACTCCTATCACGTTTCCATCATTTCCTAAAACCTACATTTATGGTATCCTATGACCAGCTAACTGAAGGAGGGAAAGTAGATGTATGATATGTGAATAGTACACAGAAGTAAGTCCACGGGTATAATCCTAAAAACTCATAGATAGTTGGCCCTAAAAGAGAATAGAGCAAGGTAAATTCTCCCCATAACTAGAATTTCACATGGTACACTTACATGTCTAGTTTTCCTGTATAAGAACTGATTACATTAAATGAGGCAGAAGCAAGTTATTATGTTGTTTCTTGAAAGTTTAAGAATGTTACCAACCTTAAGAAGGGTGAATATGGATGTTAAGTAGCCCATCTAGAGGTGAACTGTGGGATACTGTAGAGAGGTTCAATCATTCAAACTATTTCTACCTTGTCTCCCTGTGCTATTAGACGTTGGAAACCTAACAACTCTATATCAGACTCCACTGCAATTAAGGTGCTGGCATGTTACTAGTTCCTGCTATTCATACACCCAAAAACGAATTAGTTGCAGAAGTGAGCATTGTCAGATGGCAGCCACGTGTGAATATCTGGTCCTTCTGACATCTGTAGTAATAGAATTATCTGGTCCTTTTGGACTGCTGGGACAGACATTCTGCTGCCTAGCCCAAACACCATAGTGGTATTTTCAATAGAATACTCTTCCAGTATAGTTCCCACGGTATCACTAGATATTCTTCCCTGCGTGTGACCCTAGCCACATTGTAGCATCTATGTAGCATCTAAACCTGTGCCTTTGGTACTTTCTAAGGTTTTGTGATCCTAACATTCTTTTGTATGTGATATTATATATCTGGAAAACCCAGAAGAATCATCATAACTATTATTTTTAAAAGAGGATTTAGTAATGTGACTAGAAACAAAATTAATATATAAACCAATCATTTCCCTATACACAAATAAAACAGTTAGAAAATAACCATTTACAATAACAACAAAAAGTGTAAAATACCCATGTAAATAAATTCCTAAAGGAATATATATAATTTAAATTTAAAAAGAAACTTTAAATTCTAAAATGGTTCATAAAAAAAAGTCAAATAATTGAAAGCTATATCCAGTTCTTGGAATATAAAGATAGCAATTTTCTTTAAATTAATTTATAAATTTTATGAAATCCAATGGAAAAGTCTACAGGAGTTTTTTGAAACAACATAAGATGATTCTAAAGTTCACACATGCTCAAAAAAAAAAAAATAGAAATTGACCAAAATTTTCTGACAAAGAAAATTAGAGGGATGTAAGCTAGAAATAGAAGGAAATTGCCTTAACTAGAAAAAGTATCAAAAAGCAAACATTAAAAATTGTAAATTATGAAATACTACAGAGAAATTCAAATAAAACTAGGTAACAAAGTCTATTATCACTGCCATTTTCAAAAATGTTCTGAATGCTCTAGTTAATATGATAAAATGATAACAAGAAAGAAGGGCATAAATGTTAGAAAGGAAAAAACAATGTCATTATTTGCAAACGATATAACTATCTACTTAAAAGTACTTAGAGAATCAACAGAAAAACTCTAAACTACTATAATTAAATCAACTGAAACAGGCATCATCAAAAAAAATTAAGGAAATAGGATATATGAAAAGGTAGGCTTTCAAATCACCAGGGGAAATATAGTCAATGGATAGTGGCAGGAAGGCTGAATATCCATTTGAAAAGTAATTAAGTTGGATTCATACATATGTATATATATAAAGAATAAATAAAATTTATTTATATGTTTCTATATATAATATGTACATACATACATATATATTCAAAATCCATTAAGATTCAAAGCCCAGAAGTCTTAAAGGAAAAGATAAACATATTTGCATACACAGAAATCTTTTTAAAATCTTTAAAGATGTAGGAAAGATTGGAAGAAAATACAAAGTATAAAAGCCAAAGGATTAACATCCATAATATGATTTATGATTAAAGGTGGCTGACTCACTGCATGTTTACCTCTTCTTTCAGTGAAAACCCTCTAAAAGTAGACAAAGGAAAGGTGCTATCATCAGCTAAAAGGTCTCAAACAATTTTCTGGAAGATAAGCTAACATGGAAGTGTGATCACTGTTGAGAAATTCTAGAAAAACTCTAAAACAGAAATCAGATGTGATACATACAATAGAAAGTATTCTTTCCCATTGGTATACTTCTTAGGAACTAACTCTAGACTTAGCCATTTAACTTACTTTGGTCAATTAGACAATAGCAAATGTAACAGAAGCAAACCTGAAAAGTGTTTGTGCACTGTGGCTTGCCCTCTCACTGCCTTGGAATCCTGAAACCACATGTAAACAAGCCTGAGCTAGCCTACAGGAGGGTGAGAGACTATGTGAAAGGGAGCCAAGGCACCCTAGCTGAACACAGTCCAACAGACAGACCAGTGCGTGAGACCATCTGGATCATTCAGCTGCCAACCAACTCAGGAGCTGATGACAGATCCAGGAAAGAGCACGGATGAGCCACAGATTACCTAAGCCAGTCCAAATCAGAACAACAGCCCCACCAGCCCATAGAATCATGTGCTAGAACAGAGGCTGATGAAGGTGAAGTTCAGTTTTAAATGGGGCTCACTGAGTACATGGCATCTGGGCAAAGAACTGAAGAAGGTGAGGAGGGGAACAAATGAATATCTTTGGCAGACCATCCCAGGAAGAAAAAGTATCAAGCGTAAAGGTCTTTGGGAGGAACTGCCTGGCATGTTTGAAAAGCAGCAAGGGAGCTGCTGTGGTTGGAATAGCATGAGTAGTGAGGAAGAGAGTAAGGGGTGAGGCCAGAGAGGAGAGAAGCTGCTGAGACCCTGTAGGGCATTACAGGTCAGAGTTAGCACTTTAATTTTTATTCTTGGTGAGATAAGAAACCATTGAAAGATTCTGAGCAGAGGGCGAACATGAGCTGACTTAGATTTTAACAAGAAAACTTTATGTTGAGACTAGGCTGAAGGATGGTGTGTTAGTTACCTATTGCTGCATAACAACTTATCCCAAAATTTAGCAGCTTAAAATAGTGAACATTTATTAATCACTAGTGTCCTTAGGTCAGGTATCTGGGCACAGCTTAACTGAATGCCTCTGGCTCAGTGTCTCTCACAAAGCTGCAGTCAAAGTGTAGGCCAGGGGTGCAACCATTTCAAGGCTTGACTAGCATAGGATCCACTTCAAAGCTCATGCACTTAGCTGTTGGCAGGCGTTGGGTCTTTCCAGGCTGTTAATGAGAAAGCTCATTTCCATGCCACACAGGCCTCTCCATAAGGCTACTCACAATATGACAACTTGCTTCCCTCAGAACAAGGGCTCAGAAAAAGAGAGACTGAAAGCGGGCACCCAGGACAAAAGACACAGTCTTTCTGTATCCTAATCTCACAAGAGACATCCCATCATCCTGACCACATTTTATTCACTAGAAACAAACCATAAAACACAGCTCACATTTAAGAGGAGGGGATTACACAAGGGCGTGATTACCAGGATGTGGGAAACATTGGTAGCCATCTCACAGGCTGCTTAAGAGAGTGCAAGAGAAGAAATATAAATTTGGAGTTATCAGTATCAACATGGTACTACAAGCCATAGACTATACAAAATCAAGTAGGGAAGGAGCCAATTCAATGAGCAGATCTTTTGTATGCTGATTCAAACAATGAGTGGACATTATTTTCTAGGTGATTACAAACTGTAAGGAAACTTATTACACTCATGAAACAACTGAAAATTTGAACACAGACTGAATATTGGGTGATAGAAGAAATCGTTAATTTCTAAGCCATGATCATGATACTGCAGTTATATTTTCTGGCCATTTAGCAATATATATTGAAATGCTTAAACATGAAATGTCTATAATTTGCTCCAAATAATATGAGAATAGAGGAAGTGGTAGGGAACGTACAAAAGAAACAGAATTAACCACGAGTTTATAATTGTTGAACCTGAGTTCTTTATTCTTCTATTTTTGCATTTATTATTTGAAATCCTCATAATTAAAAAAAAATTTAATAACATGGAGGCCAAATAGCAATGGAGTAACATTCTCAAAGTGCTATTGGAAAAATAACTGTCAGTCTGAAATTGGATATCAAACTAAATTGTCATTCAACAGTGAGGGAGACATAAAGACATTTTCAAGTAAGCAGATGATTTACCACTCAAACTCTTGATGAAAAAGATACTAAGAAGGAAAGAGTAGGGTGCTAGAAAGAAGGTAAGCAAATAAAGCTATAAACTTTTGGATAAATCTAAGCAAGCACTGACTGAGTAAACAAGTAACAATAAAGATGATGACTCATTTGGGAAACAATACATAAAAGTGGCAGTAAATACTAAATAACAATAACATGTAAGATGATAAAGGCAGTGCCTGACAACATTCTAAGGTCACTCTCTTTTTTAGAAGAAGACATATTGCTTAATTGTAGGCTCTATAAGTCAATTATACATGTTACATTAAAATCAGAAAAACACATAAGACAGGAAATAAGATTTTTAATGATATCAAATAAAAAGCATAGTAAATAGAAAGCATAAAATATCATAAAAGACTTAAATACAAATATACTCTCCTTGAAAGCAGCATGGCTTTTCCAGGTTACTTCCTGGAAGTAAAGGGCTCAAGAGTTGTTTTAATTCTCATATAGTCAAAAGCTTGTATAATCTGAGTTTGAAGTTCCTTTGGCAGTTCACTACCATCAAAAACGTAGAAGTTTCTAATCTAGTTGTCTTCAGTAACTTTGTCATGCAATTAAAACACATATAAAACTTTTTAAGTCATAATTTTCAAATCTGCTTTATTTCTTTGCCCTTTATTTTCTGGATACTAGATCCTTTTCAGACAAATCATTTACAAATATTTTCTCTCATCCTGTAATTTCTTTGCCTAACTCCTATTTCTCCTTCCCTCCTCTCTCATCTCTCTCTCTCTCAACTAAGTGATGGCAACCATAAGTCAGTCTAGAAAAATATAATGTAAGGCCAAACCCTTGATTGCAGTGCTAACCTGAGTAATTTTCTCTGAGAGTTTTTACTGACATTTTGTTGCGCAAACCTTTTTAAATTCCATTTCTTACTATTTGAAATCTGGAATTGGTCACCCTTTAAAGTCCTGAAAGGCCCCACATTTCTGGATTTATTCCCTATTAATTCGATTTGCAAATTGGTCAATTGTTTCCTGAGATTATCTCTTTCTCTTAACACTCTGACAAACTTGGGTAATGAAACCAACCTCCACTGCTAACAATCTGTTATCTAATTTCTACAGAATGTAGTCTGTCCTACAGTTTTTACCAAATGTTTTGTCACTTCCTATCATTGATTTCCATTTTTTCCAGGTGGTTTCCATTGCTTGTCACCTGCTACCCATCAATACCCAGCAGCAAAGTCAAAAGCATATATTTTATCATGGCAGCACACCACTTCAAAGCTCCAATTTCTATATTAGTCAACTTAGGCTGACCAGGCTATGGAATGGCAATAAATAAACCTTGAAATCTTGGTGGCTTAACACAATAAAAGTTTATTTGTTTTTCATGCAAAGTATGATGGGAGTCACCAGGAGCTCTCATTCAAATAGTAACTCAGAGATCCAAGCTCCCTCCAAGTGGTAACACCATAAACTCAGCTCATAGCTTCTAAGGTAAATCTGGCATCAGAAAATAAATATAGAAGAGAAATACCAGCTCTTAATTGCCTTGATCTAAAGTGATGCAAATCACTTCTTTTCAACCCCATGAGCAACAGTATTTAAATTGTCCCAAACTAAATGGAAAAAGGCTCAGAAATGTAGGCAAGAAGATGGATACTTAGTGAGCACTGGGGACTTTGCCACATAAAAGGATGGAAAAAAATATGTTCACAGCAAATATTAACCAAAGGGAAGCTGACATACCTATGTTAACATTAGCAAGAATAGATTCAAAAGAGGAAAAAAGCATTATTAGGAATAAACAGGGGCAGGATACAGTTAATAAAAAGAAACCAGAATGAATGTAAATAAATAAAGTTGAAACCCTACCTCACACTATGTATGAAAATTAACTCAAAATGGATCAATGACATAAATATAAGAGCTAAAACAATAAAATTCTTAGAAGAAAAGATAGGAATAAATATACATGACCTTAGATTTGGCAATAGATTCTTAGATATGACACTAAAACCATGAGCAACAAAATTAGATTCCATCATAATTTAAAACTTTTGTGAGTCAAAGGACACTCCCAAGAAAGTGAAGACAATCTACAGCATGAAACAAAATATTTGCAAATCATTTGTCTGAAAGTCTAGTATCCAGAATATAAAAGGAACTCTTGTAACTCAACAAAATGAACAACCTAATCTTTAAAATGGGCAAAGGACTTGAATACTCATTTCTCCAAAAAAGATATACAAATGGCCAATAAGCATATGAAAAGATGCTCAACATCACTAACCATCAGGGGAATACAAATCAAAGCCACAATGAGATACCCTGTCATAACCATTAGGAAGACTATAATCATTAAAATATAAAAGTAAAATAACATGTATTAGGAAGAATGTGGAGAAACTGGAACCCTTGTGCACTGCTGGTAGAAATGTAAAATTGCACAGCCAGTATGGAAAACAATGTAACAGTTCCTTAAAATATTAAAAATAGAATCACTGTATGGTCCAGCAACTCCACTTCTGGACATATACCCAAAAGAATTAAAAGCAGGGACTCAAACAAGTACAGGTACATACATGTTCATAACAGCATTATTCATAATATCCAAAAGGTAGAAGCAACCTAAGTATCCATCAACAGATGAATGGATAAACAAAATAAAATATATATTTTTCCATATGTATTTCACACAATGGAATGCTATTCATGTATCAGAATAAAAGGAGAAAATTCTGACACATGCTACAACATGGATAAACATTGAGGGCATTATGCTAAGTGAAAGAAGTCAGTCACAAAGAAAAATACTGCATAACTCCACTTACACGAGGAAACTAGAGTAGTCAAATCCATGGAGACAGAAAGTAGAATGGTGGTTGCCAAGAGCTGGGGGAAGGGAAGAATGAGGAATTAGTGTTAAATGGGTACTGAGTTTCAGTCTGGGAAGATTAAAAAAAAACTGTTCTGGAGATGGATGATGGTGATAGCAAAACAAAGTGAATGTACTTAATGCCACTGAACTGTACACTTAAAAATGGTTAGAATGAGTACAAAATAGAAATCATAGAGCTGAATACAATAAATGAACTGAAATTTTCAATAGAGGGGTTCAACAGCAGACTAGATCAAGGGAAAGAAAGGATCAGCAAACTTGAAGACAGAGCAATAGAATTCATCCAATCAGAGGAGCAAAAAATTAAAATTTAAAAAAAGAATGAAAAAGAGTGAAGACAGATTAAAGGATTTATGGGACACCATCAAGCAGACCAGAATCCACATTATAGAAGTCCCAGAAGGAGAAGGAGTGGGGGTGGAAGGCAGAAAGCTTATTTAAAGAAATAATGGCTAAAAACTTCTCTCACCTGGCAAAAAAAGAAAAGAAAAATAGACATCCTAATCTAGGAAGCCCAAAGAAAACCCCCAAAAAAATTAATTAATTAATTAAAGAGAACTACACTGAGACACATTATAATTAAACTGCCAAAAATTAAAGACAAAGAGAAACTCTTAAAAAGCAGCAAGAGAAAGACAATTTGTTATGTACAAGGGAACTCCCATAAGACTATCAGTGGATTTTTCAGCAGAAACCTTGCAGGCCAGAATGGAGTGGGATAGTATACTCAAAGTACTGAAGGAAAGAAAATTCCACCTAAGGATACCATACCCAGCAAAGCTGTCCTTCAGAATTGAAGGAGAGATAAAGAATTTCCTAAACACAAGTTAGAGTCCATCACCACTAGAATGGCCTCACAAGAAATGTTAAAGAGAGTTCTTCGTACTGAAACAAAAAGACACTAATTTTAAAAACTAAACATAATCCTTACCATATGACCCAGCAATAGCACTCCTTGGTATTTACCCAAAGGAGTTGAAAACTTATGTCTACACAAAAACTTGCACATAGATATTTATGGTAGCTTTGTTCATACCTGTCAAAACTTGAAAGCAACCAAGATGTCTTTTAGTAGGTAAATGGATAAATAAGCTGGTATATACAGACAATGGAATATCACTCACTGCTAAAAAGAAATAAGCTATGCAGCCCTGGAAAGACATGGAAGAACCATAAATGCATATTACTAAGTGAATGAAGCCAATCTGAAAAAGGTAACATACTGTAAGATTCCAACTAAATGACATTCTGGAAAAGGCAAAACTATGGAGACAGTAAAAAGATCAGTGGTTGCCAGGACTTAGGGGAAAGGGAGAGATGAATAGATGAAGCACAGAGGATTTTTAGGGCTGCAAAACTACTCTGGGGGACACATGTCATTATACATTTGTCAAATTCCATAGAATGTAAAACACCGAGAGTGAACCCTAAGGTAAACTATAGATTTGGGGTGATAATGATGTACCAGTGTGGGATCATCAATTCTAACAAACATACCACTGTGGAGCAGGATGTCTATAGCAGAGATTGTACATGTGTGGGGACAGGGGTATGTGAGAAATCTCTGTACCTTTCTCTCAGTTTTGCTATGAACCTGAAACACTCTAAAAAATAAAGTTTATTTGTTTTTAAAATGGTTGAAGATGGTAAATTTTATGTTTTGGATATTTTACCACAATTTAAAATAATTTTAAAACAAAGGTATAAAGAAGATGTGGCACATATATACAATGGAATATTACTCAGCCATAAAAAGAAACAAAACTGAATTATCTGTAGTGAGGTGGATGGACCTAGAGTCTGTCATACAGAGTAAAGTAAGTCAGAAAGAGAAAAACGAATACCATATGCTAACACATAATATGGAATCTAAAAAAAAAAATATATATATATATTGGTTCTGAAGAACCTCGGGGCAGGACAGAATAAAGATGCAGACATATAAAATGGACTTGAGGACACGGGGAGGGGGAAGGGTAAGCTGGGATGAAGTGAGAGAGTGGCATTGACATATATACACTACCAAATGTAAAACAGGGAGATCATCTCAGTGCTTTGTGACCACCTAGGGGGTGGGATAGGGAGGGTGGGAGGGAAACACAAGAGGGAGGAGTTATGGGGATACACATACAGCTATGTATACCTGATTCACTTCGTTATAAAGCAGAAACTAACACACCTTTGTAAAGCAATTATACTCCAGTAAAGATGTTAAAAAAGAAAAAAACAAAGGTAAAGCATTAAAATAAAACAGACGGGTAAAATATCCATTAAAGTTCAAAACAGACCAATGGATTTTAACATATTAAGAAAAATTCATTGATATGTTCTAGAGTCCACATTGCAACTAAACTTTACCATTTATCAAGTGTGCATTTGGTGCAGTATCCAAAGAGGAATACTGGTAATTACCTGAAAAGGCTCATAAACTACTCCCTTTTCCAACTACATAAGCTGGATTTTTTTCATATACTTCAAACAAAACATTTGGCAACAGACTGAACGCAGAAGTAGATATGAGAATCTAGCTGTCATCTATTAAACCAAACCTTAAAGAGATTCACAAAAATGTAAAACAATGCCACTCTAAATTCTTTGTTTGGGAAAATATAGTTTTTATTTTTTAAATGTGTTACTTAGTTAACATATAATAGGTCTATTACTGTAATTGAGCGGGACCCTATGGGGCTTTCCCAGAACAGACCCCACCCCCACCCCCAGCCAATGTCCTCTGCCTGCCTCTTGTCTGTAGAAAAACTTTAGTCAAAGAATAAATTCAATCAGAGAAGTGAAAAAAAAATGCAGAACCAAAGGAAAGCAGTCAAACAAGACAAAATAATAATAGTTTAGCCATTAAACAAAGTCAAGGACCTTTAGTTCCTCTTCAAGAGCTCCAGATAATATTCTGAGCCATGTCCTTTCAGCTGTTTTGCAGACACTGAAACACTCACCAGGTGGGATAAGTTAACTACATGATGACCAGACTGCAGCCAAGACATAAGCTGCTCCATCTTGCACAATTCCAAGAACTGGCCTCAAGGAAATGGGAACCAAGCAAGGACCTGAAGATTAGCTGAACTTAAAACAATCAAGATGACACTGATCAGACCACCACATGACCAATTTCAAGATGACTGTGGGAGCTGACTGTGCCGTTCTGCAGGTCGTAGCCCCTCCCTCTGCCTATACATCCCTGAAACTCCCCTTTCAAAACTCTTGACCCCTGATCAACAACCAAGCTGGTTTTTGGACACGAGTCTACCTTCTCCCCAGGTTGCCAGCCTCCTGAATGAAGCAACCTTTCCTTTCCTACCAATACCTGTCTCTCGAGTACTGGCTTTCAAGCCGCGAGCAGCCAAACCTGAGTTCAGTAACATTACTGTTAGTTTTTAACGAATTAATAAAAATTCTTAAATGTCTACATTAATTTCTAATATGAAAAATACTGATGAATATAAGCAAAACAAAAAAGCTCTCTCAGAACTTCAATAATTGTTACATTTTTGTTCATTTCTTTGCGGAAACATTCCGAAAAGTTTCAGAAACACTGTATTTAAATGTTGCAGGTGTTATGGTGAAGGTGTGCCCCCCCCAGTTTTCCTATTGAAGCCCTAACCCCCAATGTGATGGTATTTAGCAATGGGATCTTTGGGAGGTAATCAGGGTTAGATGAGATCATGAAGATGGATCTCTCATGATGGGTTTCGCGCCTTTGTAAGAAGAGACAAGTGAGTTTGCTCCTTCTCTCTGCTCGCAAAGAAGAGGTCAACGTGAGTACCCAGCAAGAAGGGAACGGTCTACTAGCCAGGAAGAGAGACCTCACCAGATCCCCACTATGAGAGCACCCTGATTTCAGGCTTCCTGCCTCCAGAACTGTGAGAAAATAAATCTCTGTTATTTAAGCCACCCGGTCTAGGGTATTTTGTGGGGGGAACGGGGGGTGCCGTCCGAGTTCAGCAGTGTAGCAAGTAACAGCAAAAGGACTGGAAACAATCCAATAGTCCTTTAATAAGAGAACTGGCTGAAAAATTGTGGTACCTCCAAGCCACAGAACACTATGCAGATGGGGGAGGAGAAGACAAGATATTCCATGTACTGACACAGAATGGCAAGATTCAGTACAGTGTATAAAAAGGGAAGGAAAATAAGAACATATCTTAAAATTTTACTTGCATCTAAATCCCCCCGTAATATATTTTTAAATTTTGAGGACTCTCTGTAACTGTTCCCCGGATTGTCAACAATGTCAGCAATCGAATATTTTTTTGGTATTGCAGGACAAGTTACTGAATGCAGGACAAATTATACTGGAACAGATGATATCGGAGGAGACGCAGTTTTCTGGAGTTTGAGTAGAGTTCATGAAGTTTCTGGGGTGCTTCTGAGCGCAAGAAATTGTGAGGTGGTTTTGTGAGGCCTAACAGACCTACCAAAAAAGGCTGCCCCAAACCCAGATTCAGAGAGTCAGAGCGTCAGAGATTTAGTCCTCGAGCTTATTAAAAGTATCTTCCTCTCTCGTGAGTCAGTTCTGTATCCCTACGGAGCGCCTAAAAACGGCCCGGTTTCCTGACTGGCAAAAGAAACCTAAAAGCAGGGAAGGGCGCCGAGTTTTCAATCCAGTCGGGGCGCAGTTTGACCCAAGCAGGTACCCGTGGAAAGAAGGAAAAGAAAAACCTTCCTCCTCCCCCTACCGGAGTAACAAACAGGGCATCCTCGGGCTTACCGGGTCTTGACGTTAGCAAGCCACGGAGCCCAGCTAGCAACATCATTAGGCGGAACATTGCGCAACTCCCGGCTTCGAGCGGAGACTTGAGCCCTACTGCCGTTAGCCGTCCGTGAGCGGAGTTCTCGCGAGGCTGCGGCACCTACCGGAGCGCCCGGTACTCAGCGCCCCGTCCACCAATCGCCTGCAGGGCACGCCTCCCTTTATAGTCTTACGTCCGGGTCCGCAGGGCGCTCTTTTCCCAGCAGGCCGCTCTGCGCGATCGCCAGTTCGTCTGGAGGTCCCCGACCACCCCAACCGTCTCTGTCGCGGTCATCGTTCCCCACAAACTTTTCGCTTCGTGTGGATGGACCTAAAAGAACTAACATATTTATTGTGCGCTGTTTTGTATCAGACACTACTTGCTGGATTTAAAACTATGCGCATACGCACACAAACACACGAATTATACATTCATATTTCCTAAAGCTGAGGTTTTTTCATTAAAACAACAACAAAAATCCAGATAGATTTTAAAACGATTCCAAGAAAGGGAAAAGTGAGTAGATTTTGGTATCTTCGGAAAGTACCTGCTATGGTTTTTTTGCATACCCAGTGCCCAAATACACCTTGTAACCAGGCTGTGTCTACGTTTTCCTCCAATCAAAAAGGTTCTCCCCAAACCGTTGGCTAAAATTCATGTGATGGCCTGCTCTTGTTCAGTAACTTCTCAGTACAATAAATATTCATTCATTCATGAAATGAATTAAATGGACAAGATTTTTGCCCATAATTACAGTACATTTGTTCCAGTAGAAACTTTTAGCCAAATTCCTCAACATAGTATTCAAAATTTTCTAAATTCGGAGCCCAGGCCGCTGCCTCTTTTCTTCTATCCCCAGTGCTAGGACTACTTATGACTTCCGGTCTTTCCGAATGAAAATTGCTTTGTTACCTTGGACTGCAATGCCTCCTCCCTCCCAGACTCACCCCCCCAGTCTCTACGTATATGCACTATCCTTTAATTCTTTTCAAATCCCCAAGAATGAGTTAATCTCTCACACCAATTAACAGAACGGAAGATACACAAACTAAAAGGTCCCGTGGTAACAAAGAAAAGTTCGTTTGGGGAATCACCACATCTAAACTCACAGTTGAGATGTGATTTTATGGATGCATAGGATTTCAACAGGGTAATCTAAGCCTTCAAAAGAATATCATGAGCATAAACACGGCAACAAAAATAAAACTGGCCTCTCGGTATCCACGGGGAGATTGATTCCAGGACCCACTGTGGATACCAAAATCCCCAGATGCTCAAGTCCCGATGTTGGCCCTCCGATTTCCGTACCTGCAGATTCAACCAACCATGGATATTGAACTATTTGCCACTTGCTGTTGGTTGAATCCACGGATGTGAACCTGCAGATATGGAGTGCCACTGTATTTTTATTGGGAAAAAAAATAGCTTGTAAGTGGATCTGCGCAGTTCAAACCCACGTGGTTCAAGGGTCAACTGTGTACACATAGCTTGCATCTCAACAGGAACAACAAATGCTAGACTAACACTTCTTTTAGGGGGTAGTTGAGCCAAAAGCTGGTTTCATCTTGCTTCACAGCATTAGAACCGTTATAGTAAATGCTTAGACTTGTTAATTAGTGGTAAGTACTTTGAATGAATTTCCAGTTATTTCATTTCTTTGTTATTTCCTTCTCCGCAACCTTTCCTGTTTAAATCTTTTAAAAAGCAGGCGTTATGTCATTCTTACTTGTGTATATGGCTGCCTCTATAATGGGAGGCATGTCTCATCCAGAACTTATATATCACAGGACATAATGACCTACTGTGGTACCTGCAAGATGGTAGAGTTTCAGTAAACATTTATAGAATTTAATAAAATCTGATCTGTGCTTAGAAAACCTAGATCATGTTTTACTATATGGTTAGAGACCCAGGCAGCTGCCTGATAGAAAGGGAAAATTCAATACCTCGAACAAGGTAATAAGCTTGTGAACACAGTCATACAGTGAGACCAAAGTTACATACAATTTATCCTTGATTATTAAAACATCTTTAGCGGATGGCAAAGAATACCTTTAATATTTTCAAATTTTTAAGTGGCATCTATGACCAAGAAATTTTACAATTTTTAATAACAATCCAAGATAAATCAAGGACAAACCTAAGTGAAAAGAATATAAAATATGTAAAATATATATAAAAGCAAAAGAAGTTCAGACTGATCAATAGTCTTTTAGAAAAACTTTCTAAATATTCAAAGATCCAAGGAATTATCTAATTCTGAAAGAAGTTTTAAGTTGCATAGTTAATATATTACCAACTGTGAAATTTCAGTGATATGAATAACAATTGCAAAGCTGTGCAAAAACTGTGGGACTATCTCAGTGACAAACACAAACATTTTTGGTCGTATATTAATTCATTCAGAGATTTAAATTGAAATGAAGAATCTTTATTTGGGATTGTTTACAATTTTTAATATGTACCTGATTGTTAAAATAATGTACTATCTTCAGAAGACAGATATGTGTCTTCTTCAAAACCAATCTGTTTTTCTTTTTAACAAAAAGCCACTGTTCACAATTTGGCAGAAGTCTGGAAAATTAGAGATAGTATCTGTAAACGTTTGACTAGTAGCTTTACCTAAAACTAGTATAATGTTTTAATTAATAAGGTTATAAATAGCTGAGTATTTAAGAAATTACTGGGCAACACAAATCAGAATTTCAAGTATTTTATTTATTGTAAATCTTATGTTTGTATATGTATGTATACACAAACCAAAATTTTTTTAAAAACTAAAGAAATTCAGTTAATAAACTTATTAATAAACTTTATTATGAAAAATTATGAAAAAAATTTAGGTGCTTAAATTTTTATCATTCATACCATTTCTTCCACAGTAAAAATTCATTTTTTATCATAGCTGGGACAATAACTCACAGATACCACTAACTTTTTTGCACTTATCTAAGAAAACTTTTTCTTCCTTCCTTTCTCCAGCCTAATTTCTTTAAAAATATTAGTGTCAACAGAGACATTATCAAGCACACCTTAGTAAATGTAAACATTCTAAATTATATTAATAGCAATCTTTGAAGTTTCAGATTTTGGACTTAAAATTAAAGTGCTTATGAAATTCTCAAGTGGTTTTATGATATCTCAATTGATTGAAGATATTATAATTGTTCCTGCTTTTTATTACAGCCAAGAATCAAAAGCGTATCTGATTAGTTCTATTAAATACTTCGTACCTTAAAGTTTATAATTAATTTAAAATAATGCTATTGTAAAAGGATGCTATGCTTTAACATGATTCATAATAGAAATTCTATTATTAAATTAACTTTTCTAATATTCATTATCCATAGATAGATCCACAGAATCTATTATCCATAGAATCCACAGAATCATATATCCATAGAATGTTCATTAAAATGGAAGATAATAACTGTGTGTAAGTATACACATACACACTTTTAGTGTGTTTTTGCACTTTTAAATTTATATTATATCTTAATTCTGTATTTTGTGCATTCTTCTGAAGACAGAGTATTCCTTTATTCATGTAGTGAATGAGATACACAAAATTCTAGTGTGTGATGATTATTAGTCTGTGCAAGATTAAAAATATTAGATATTAATTGACAGCTAATTAGTTTTCACAGGTATTAGATTATTACATGTTCAATCAGAAACTACATTAATGATAACTAAGGTCAAAATTCAGAATTACATTTAAGCACATAATGACAAAACTTAAACCAATACAGTTAATTTGAGAATCATTACAATAACGTGTTCAAATAACATAATCCATGTCAGGTGCATTAACCTCACAGATGACTGAATAAAATGTATTCAGTAATGGAAATGAAAATGTTATTCTAAATTCCCTGGCTTTACTGCATTTCTTCTATTTCTCATTTCCCACTACTCAAGTTCTGTTTTTCTGTATTAATAAAGTTTGTTTTGTGGTATTTTGTTTTCATTCATAATTGCAGCAGGAAGAAAGGTTTTTCAAGAAAATATCAGAAAAAAAAAGTATTAGCTCAGTTCCCTGAAGATGTCTGCAAAATGAAAGGTTAAAAAAAAAAAATCAAGTGAGGGAACTATATAAAGGAGGTGGAGGAGCAGGACGGGCAGGAATTAAATTTCCCTGAGATGATACTTTCGGTTGTGGTGGAGGTGGCCTGTGAGGGGGAAAAAAGACAGTTAATCGTATGTTTCAACCATATGAAATAATGCTACCTTCATTACAAGCCCAACATAACACCATTCTTGACATCACTGACAATTCTTAAGGGTACATTACATTCTGAGATCGTTATGAATCCGACATGTAATGGTTAAAATTCTCCAATCGGAGTCTAAAATAGAGTAACTACCTTAAAGTCATGCTAGTGTATAATCAGCAATGTACAAAGGTTCTGGTGTATATGTTTTTTAAAAGGACAGTACATGAAATAGAAAAGACAAATTGTAAAAGACAAGTGAAGATACTATGTGAATTAAGCACCTCTTGTACTGTTAGGATTTAAGGGGAGCAAATCACAACTAAGTATAAACCTTACATACATATATAGAGCTGAAATTCCAGCTCTCTCAAATATAATTTCCACTCCGAGAATTAAACCTGCTATGACTTCTATACCTGTCCTTCTCAGTTCTCATGCTTTAACCTGTGGATACCCTTCCTTAACTTCTTCATCCAATTCTAGTATACCTCTATTCCAATAACATACTAGAACTTTACCTCGTGAATATGTGTCTCACAATTTATATATTCTGCTCCTGATGTTCAGCTGGATTTCAGTACACTCTCACTGCATAATAAAGATTATACTTGAGGATACTACTCAGTGTGCAATTCAATTGTAATTTGAAAGACTTTTGCGGGGTGGGAGGGGTGAGATGTATTTTATGTGATGCAACATGTTATGATAAATTTTCTCCTTTCTTGCTGATGTTACGCCCATCCACTGAGTCTTTTATTTTTCTTGTGTTTTTCAGTTCTAGAATTTCCATTTAATTCTTTTTTTAGGTTTTTAAGTCCAGCACATCTAGTTCTGTGCTGAAATTCTCAATCTTGACTATTAATTCGGTGACGTAATCATCATAGTTACTTTAAAGTCCATCGCTGATATTAAATGCATACCCTCTGAGTCTGCTTTTCTTGGTTTTAGTCACATTTTCTTTTCTTATATGTCTAGCTTTTTAAACTGGGCCAAACATTTAAAAAAATAATAATAAAACTGTAGGAAATAAGTTGAAGGTCTGATTCACCCTTACCCCGGGGTCCCAACACAAAGACTGGGATATTTGCCAGGGTACCACCTCCTTGACAGGGCTCCACTCTTTGTCCCCTCCTCCCTATGAGTTTGTTGAAAGCTCTCCTCAGCTTCCTATCCTCTCACGTTCAGAATAGGTAGATATTTACAATCTAGGATGAAAAATGGTCCCAAAAGCTGAGATTATCTCTGGACTGCCTTCCTCTCCTGGACCACAGGCCCCTAATCTATTTCCTTGGTAGTTTTCTGATGCCTTGAAATACATATTTTCTTATATTGTCTAGCTTTTTTCTAGCTGTTCCTAATAAGAAGGCTGGTCCAGCCTATCTGATTTCCCGTTACTGGTTATTTTAAAGGTCATTGCTTCTGAATCTTACAGACACCAAAGGCTACAGCAGCTGTTGACTGTCTTGTTGGGCTTCTTTAAAATTTCATTCCAACACTGCATTAATATGACAAAACTGGGGCTTCCCTGGTGGCGCAGTGGTTGCGCGTCCGCCTGCCGATGCAGGGGAACCGGATTCGCGCCCCGGTATGGGAAGATCCCACATGCCGCGGAGCGGCTGGGCCCGTGAGCCATGGCCGCTGGGCCTGCGCGTCCGGAGCCTGTGCTCCGCAACGGGAGAGGCCACAACAGAGGAAGGCCCGCATACCACAAAAAAAAAAAAAAAAAAAAAAAAAAAAAAATATGACAAAACTTATATAAAAGCTCTTAAAAGATTTTCTGCAAATTTTGTTCTATCTAAACTGTTAGCAACAAATACCTTGTCCTAAATTATATTAAAAATACAAGGGAACTATTTAGACATTAACCCTGGATTTTATTCTGGTCAAGTAATCTAAGCAAATTCACTTCAGACCTTGATGGGAACTGCTGAGGCTGCTTGGCTGCATAAGTTGGTACTGGAAATCTGTTTGCATATATAGGCTTAAAAGGAAAAAAAAAAGTTATTACCACAGTGCACTCATATTTTCTATAAAGTTTATTTTCCATATAAAAGTAATCAATCTATTTAAAAATCAATGAATAGATGACTAATATTGTTGACATTTTAAAATACTTTGCTTATTCAACATGTCTTTGCTACTGAGTGTAGAATATTTAATTCTTTTAAGATTGTATATATTTTTAAATAGATCTTTACTGGAGTATAATTGCTTCACAATACCGTGTTAGTTTCTGTTTAATAGATCTTTATTGGAGTATAATTGCTTCACAATACTGTGTTAGTTTCTGTTGCACAACAAAGCGAATCAGCCATATACATACACGTGTCCACGAATCCCTTCCCTCTTGAGCCTCTCTCCCTCCCTCCCAATCCCACCCCTCTAGGTCATCGCAAAGCACCGAGCTGATCTCCCTGTGCTATGCTGCTGCTTCCCACCAGCCAACTATTTTACATTCGGTAGTGTATATATGTCGATGCTACTCTCACTTCGTCCCAGCTTCGCCCTCCCACGCCATGTCGTCAAGTCCATTCTCTATGTCTACCTCTTTATTCCTGCCCTGCAACTAGGTTCATCAGTACCTTTTTTTTTTTTAGATTCCATATATATGCGTTAGCATATGGTATTTGTTTTCTCTTTCTGACTTACATCACTCTATGACAGACTCTAGGTCCATCCACCTCACTACAAATAACTCACTTTCATTTCTTTTTATGGCTGAGTAATATTCCATTGTATATCATGTGCCACATCTTCTTTATCCATTCATCTGTTGATGGACATTTAGGTTGGTTCCATGTCCTGGCTATTGTAAATAGTGCTGCAATGAACATTGTGGTACATGACTCTTTTTGAATTATGGTTTTCTCAGGGTATATGCCCAGCAGTGGGATTGCTGGCTCATATGGTAGTTCTATTTTTAGTTTTTTAAGGAAACTCCATACTGTTTTCCATAGTGGTTGTATCAATTTACATTCCCACTAACAGTGTAGGAGGGTTCCCTTTTCACCACACCCTTTCCAGCATTTATTGTTTCTAGCTTTTTTGATGATGGCCATTCTGACCGGCATGAGGTGATATCTCCTTGTAGTTTTGATTTGCATTTCTCTAATGCAAATGATGATGTTGAGCATCTTTTCATCTGCCTCTTGGCCATCTGTATGTCTTCCTTGGTGAAATGTCTATTTAGGTCTTCCGCCCATTTTTTAACTGGATTGTTTGGGTTTTTGATATTGGGCTCCTTGAGCTGTTTGTATATTTTGGAGATTAATCCTTTGTCTGTTGTTTCATTTGCAAATATTTTCTCACATTCTGAGGGTTTGTCTTTTTGTCCTGTTTATGGTTACCTTTGCTGTGCAAAAGATTTTAAGTCCCATTTGTTTATTTCTGGTTTTATTTCTGTTACTCTAGGAGGTGGGTCAAAAAAGATCTTGCTGTGGTTTATGTCAAAGTGTTTTTCCTATGTTTTCCTCTAAAAGTTTTAGAGTGTCTGGTCTTACATTTAAGTCTTTAATCCATTTGGAGTTTATTTTTGTATATGGTGTTAGGTAGTGTCCTAATTTCATTCTTTGACATGTAGCTGTCCAGTTTTCCCAGCACCACTTATTGAAGAGGCTGTCTTTCCTCCATTGTATGTTCTTGCCTCCTTTGTCATAAATTAGGCGCCCATATGTGTGTGGGTTTTTTTTCTGGGCATTCTATCCTGTAGCATTGATCTATATTTCTGTTTTTGTGCCTGTACCATACTGTCTTGATTACTGTAGCTTTGTAGTATAGTCTGAAGTCAGGGAGCCTGATTCCTCCAGCTCCATTTTTCTTTCTCAAGATTGTTTTGGCTATTCGGGGTCTTTTGTGTTCCCATATGAATTGTAAGATTTTTTGTTCTAATTCTGTGAAGAATGCCATTGGTAGTTTCATAGGGATTGCGTTGGCTCTGTAGATTGCTTTGGG
>NC_041233.1:89812146-89813238 GCF_002837175.3 Physeter macrocephalus
ATACTTTTCTGAGTACACGTCTTTTGCCTCCTTAGGCAGGTTTATTCCTAGGTATTTTATTCTTTTTGTTGCAGTGGTAAATGGGAGTGTTTCCTTAATTTCCCTTTCTGATTTTTCATTGTTGGTGTATAGGAATGCCAGAGATTTCTGTGCATTAACTTCGTATCCTGCAACCTTACCAAATTCATTGATTAGTTGTAGTAGTTTTCTAGTGGCATCTTTAGGATATTCTATGTATAGTATCATGTCATCAGTAAATAGTGACAGTTTTACTTCTTCTTCTCCAATTTGTATTCCTTTTCTTTCTTTTTCTTCTCTGATTGCTGTGGCTAGGACTTCCAATACTATGTTGAATAAGAGTGGCGAGAGTGGTCATCCTTATCTTGTTCCTGATCCTAGTGGAAATGCTTTCAGTTTTTTGCCATTGAGTATGATGTTTGCTGTGGGTTTGTCATATATGGCCTTTATTATGTTGAGGCAGGTTCCCTCTATGCCCACTTTCTGGAGAGTTTTTTATCATAAATGGGTGTTGAATTTTGTCAAAAACTTTTCCTGCATCTCTTGAGGTGATCATATGGTATTTATTCTTTAATTTGTTAATATGGTGTATCACATTGATTGTTTTGCAGATATTGAAGAATCCTTGCATTCTGGGATAACTCCCACTTCATCATGGTGTATGATCCTTTTAAAGTGCTGCTGAATTCTGTTTGCTAGTATTTTGTTCAGGATTTTTGCATCTATGTTCATCAGTGATATTGGTCTATAATTTTCTCTTTTTGTGATATCTTTTTCTGGTTTTGGTATCAAGGTGATGGTGGCTTTGTAGAATGAATTTGGGAGTGTTTCTCCCTCTGCAACTTTTTGGAAGACTTTGAGAAGCATCGGTGTTAGCTCTTCTCTAAATGTTTGACAGAATTCGCCTGTGAAGCCATCTGGTCCTGGACTTTTTTTGTTGGAAGAGTGTTAATTATGGTTTCAATTTCATTACTTGTGATAGGTCTGTTTATATTTTCTAATTCTTCCTGGTTCAGTCTTGGAAAATTGTACCTTTCCAAGAATTTGTCCATTTCTTCGTGGTTGTCCATTTTA
>NC_041233.1:89813297-89814437 GCF_002837175.3 Physeter macrocephalus
GACAGGCTCCGGACGCGCAGGCTCAGCGGCCATGGCTCACGGGCCCAGCCGCTCCGCGGCACGTGGGATCCTCCCAGACCGGGGCGCAAACCCGGCTCCCCTGCATCAGCAGGCAGATGCGCAACCACTGCGCCACCAGGGAAGCCCCCCTTTTTTTCTTGATGAGTCTGCCTAAGGGTTTATCAATTTTGTTTATCTTCTCAAGAACCACCTTCTAGTTTTATTAATCTTTGCTATTGTTTTCTTCATTTCTATTTCATTTATTTCTGCTCTGATCTTTATGATTTCTTTCCTTCTACTGACTTTGGGTTTTCTTTGTTCTTCTTTCCCTAGTTGTTTTAAAAGTGTATTGTTTATTTGAGATTTTTCTTGTTTCTTGAGGTGAGATTGAATTGCTATAAACTTCCCTCTTAGAACTGCTTTTGCTCGTCCCATAGATTTTGGGTCGTCATGTTTTCATTGTCATTTGTTTCTATGTATCTTTTAATTTCTTCTTTGATTTCTTCATGATCTCTTTGTTCTTTAGTAACGTATTGTTTAAGCTCCATGTATTTGTGTTTTTTACAGTTTTTTTCCTGTAATTGATTTCCAATCTCATAGCGTTGTGGTCAGAAAAAAAGCTTGATATGATTTCAATTTTCTTAAATTTTCTGAGGCTTCTTTGTGACCGAAGATGTGACCTATCCTGTAGAATGTTCCATGTGCACTTGAGAAGAAAGTGTACTCTGCCACCTTTTGGGTTGAATGTCCTAAAAATATCAATTAAATCTATCTGCTCTATTGTGTCATTTAAAGCTTGTGTTTCCTTATTTATTTTCTGTTTGGATGATCTGTCTATTGGTGTAAGTGGGGTGTTAAAGTCCCCTACTATTATTGTATTACTATCGATTTCTCCTTTCATGGTTGTTAGCATTTGTCTTTATGTATTGAGGTGCTTCTATTTTGGATGCATAAACATTTATAATTGTTGTGTCTTATTCTTGGATTGATCCCTTGATCATTATGTAGTGTCCCTCCTTATCTTTTGTAACAGTCTTTATTTTAAAGTCTGGGCTTCCCTGGTGGCGCAGTGGTTGAGAATCCGCCTGCCGATGCAGGAGACACGGGTTCGTGCCCCGGTCCGGGAAGATCCCACATGTC